>NC_134856.1:129382488-129602488 GCF_049852395.1 Peromyscus maniculatus bairdii
AAGCAAGGCTTGCAAATGCCTGTCACATTAATAGTGTCTAAATCTTCTGGTTTTAATTCTAAAGGGCAGGCCCAAAGAAAGTCGTGTTTACTAGGCTTTCAGGACTCATAAAAGAAAACCTTGACAACAAAAGCAAGCCTTCTCCCTCCACAGACCAGTAAGAGCCCGGATAATAGAAAAAGACTGGAAAGGGGCATCCGCAACAGAGGGGAAAGCAAAGAAACTCTGTCCCACCATTTCCTTGCTAAATTCGGTCAAATAGTCTAAATTTTCTCTGCTTCTGCTTTCTCATTTACAAAATGAGAATGGTGATTGCCTGGTCTGATTACTGATAACGAATAAAACATTGACTTGGAGAGTAAGCAGGAGCTGGTGTGACATCACTCCTTGTTTACCAACAAGGACAGAGCGATGGCAGTATTGAAAGCAGTGCCTCGAAAGCACACATCAGGAAATACACAGTCACTGATCAGACCAAGCAGTGTTAGAAGGGAAGACGGCTGGGCAAAGTGAGTCTGGGCTCGGGAGCTACCAGCCTGGATGGGAGGGCTGATGCCACCATACGTGAGACAGCGAGAGAATGTCGGGGCTTGCTCGGTGTGTTAGCCAGTTTCCCATCACTGTAGCAAACATCCAGGATGACAGACTTAGAAGAGGTTCCCGTCAGCTCACAGTTCTGGAAGCTGCAGGTCATGTCAGTTGGCCCATGGCAATTGAGGCCACGCAGCACTGTGGAAAGAGTACAGCCTTGCAACACCATCGTTCTCCTGACCGGGAAACAGGAAGGGGAGAGGAAGAGGCCAGTCCCAAGGTGCAATATGTGCCCAATAACCTGAAGATGCTCCACTGGGCCCACTTCTTAAAAGTTCTGTCCTCCTGGCAGTGTCTAGATAGGGACCCCAACTTAACACCAGGAGTTCCGAAGGACATTCCAGATCAACCCTACAGCCCTTGGCTTACACAGTGTGGAGGAATAAGGTAAGAGAGAAGCTTTTACTTAAAGATCTCCCAGGAGCAACCAAATAAGCTAGTAGTTTGGCTACTGTTTTGCTATAAAAATAAATGGGGAAAAAAAACTATCTTTTCTTCTCCCTTTCTAGGTCAATAGCTGAGAATCCTACATCATAAACTCTGTTAACCCCCCAAAAATACAAATCTATTTAATCTAACTTTTATGTCTGACAGTCTAAAGTCACAGCTGAGTCTGTGACTGTTAAGCAGTGCATGATGGGAAAATTCAATAGAAAAAGAAGAGTGTAACATGATGGGGATTAGCAAGCTCTGCCTGTTAGAGTCTTCCCTTGGCCATTAGAGTTTACTGTGCCACTTTGCTCTGGGGATGGAGAGGACATCTCTCACATGAGGGTTTTATCACATGCTCAGGGAGAAAGTCAGAGACCCCTTCTCCGGTTTGGTGATCTTAAGGGATAAAGAGATGAGCACCTGACCAAGACCTCGTCTCTTTTGTGACTTTCTTCAAGTTCCTCAACTTATACTATTTGGAGGTGGCTATCTGTGCTCACTTTGGCAGGACATGTACTAAAAATGGAGGTGGCTATCTCTGGAACAGGGGCACGGGCTTATATAATCCTTTTAACTCCTGCTAGGTGGAAGATGAGGAGACTAACCAGAAGGTTGTCATTGTTGTGATTCAGATAAGAGGTGACAAGGAGGATTGAGAGTTGGGTGACTCTGTCCCTGTTGTGAGCTCAGGGGTGAAAGAAACATCTGCCAGCTGAATGCCTAAAAATGCAATCCACTGTCCTCAGTCCACAGGTGACTTTGTGAATGATCCATGAAGAGAACCAAAGTTCAACTTCTCCATCTTGGCACTTTCCAAGTGAATTATTTCTTGTTTGTTTTTCCTAGAGCAGGTGTGTCCATAGGGGATTATCAGGCAGGTGGCAAGAGCCCAGAGCCCTAAGTGCTAATGACTGATATGACAGAGAAGCTCCTGAGGAGAGTCTGGGGACTGGGCATGCACTTCAGCTGCATCCCAGTCACTGAATCGTCACTGAAGAAGACTGTTACCCCAAGAACTAAAGTTTGTTTTAACATCAAAATGCTATAAATGAACATAATATGAAAATACTATTTCCCTCAAACTCATGCTTTTCCTTTGGGGGAAATCTTGTCATCATTCACACCAGTTTCTTCCTGTGAAAGAGCAGCACCCCCGTTTTACACTGCTCTTGTCTTGAACAAATGTCTCCGAGTGTAATCTGCCTTCCTTCAACTGAGATACCCCATCATTAGCGGCTCAACTTCTCTCGGAATCCCGTGTTTTGTGTTCATATACACACAACTTGAAGAGGGTTGTCAACATTCCCATGGGCTGTGACTTCAAAAGGATGTGCACAGTATGCTACAGCTTGGAGCTGTACGCACATCTTACATCTACAACCATTCCCCCCCCACCCTAGAGTGTGTTCTTTGAACAATGTGATGCTTTTGTGGTTTAAGGTGTAAAATGTTCATGCTCTGTGTCCTCCACCTCAACGAAAGCCCCTAGAAGCTTCGTTCTCCTCTACTTCTAGGCATCCCACATGTCTCTTCATGTTGGAAAATAATTTGAACATGCCGGGCTTCACTGCACGACTCTCTATGAGTGAGGTTGCTTGTTGCTTTTAGAGACTGGAAATGGATCACTGTAGGACATCTTACCGAGCGCTTATAATCAATTAGTGGGCAGCAGTGTTGGTTTTAATTCGAAAACCAACAAGCAGTAATGAGCATCTCCCGAAACTATTTTTGAGTGTTCAGTCAGACACAATTAAATCACATCACACACTCTGACATTGGTGTAAACAGGTAGCTACTGAGTTCCTGCTCACCAACTTGAGGTACAAAAGCATGCTCCATATTCAGAATGACTTATGTTAAATGCTCACTGCTCCCCCAGTCTTGTTCATTACTAAATTCCATTTTTCCCAGCATGCAGTTCTCCAAGTTATTTCTTGAAACCTCATGGAATTTAGTTGTTACTCCTGTCCTCTCCATCACTTGCCTTCTGTCTGCTGCTGCTTAGCCTCCAGCATATCCTACTCCTGCTGTAAGCAGAGCTTTAAGCCAAAAGCCTTGGCTCCAGCAATGTCAATGCACCGGGCTTGGCCACCCTTCCCAACACCAATTTATAAAATCCACAGTAGTGAAGAGGCCAAGTGAAGTCAGTTAATCCACGTGCTGGGAAGAGGGACAGTTAAAAAAGGTACAATGGCCTACCCATCCCCAATTTCGTTTTCAGGGTACTGGCATGAGCGGTATGGTTAAATGGAGGAAGAATGGGGTAGGCAGTATGCATAATCAAGCAGTCCTGCTCAAGGTGTGATTCTGCCCATCACTGTCTGGTCTCCAGCTCTTCAAGGCCATCCATTCTGTAAGTAAGTCCTTATTGCAAGAGAAGACAATTTGGTTCTCAAAAGGGTGTAACTTACTTCTTAGGGTAGAGCCCCTCTCCCCCATCAGAGATAGATCATGTTTTTCTGGGGGTAGTCTGCCTCTGGGCTTTGCTCTTCCTGGAATACAAGGTGACCCCAGCTTTAGGACAATAGCTTGCTTATCTGGGTGCTTTTGGCCCCAAGGGAGTGTGATAGGTTAAATAGAAAGACACTCCTTGAGTGATTAACAGGGCCATGCAGAGCAAGTAGGAGCCTGACCCAAAGTAGAGCCCCCAGAGTCGAAGTGGAAGCAGAGGCAAGGCTGTCCTCAGCTTTACTCTCTGCGTCCTTATGAGCTGAGCGAGGAGTCAAACTCTTCAGCAAACATACCTCCAAAGTGTCTGTTAGATTACAGCTGCATAGACCATTGAGCCACGGGGTCGGCAGACCCTGCCACTTCTACCGCTGCCTTATAAGATGAAATACCCATCTCATTCCTTCGCCCACCATGCCTGACTACACACTACACGTGCGGCATTTCCCCATCCACCATGGAACGTAGACACTTGTCCCTGCACACTCTTTCCTTTGTACTTGAATATCCTTCTTCCTCTCTACACACTTGGTCCACACAGGCAACCACTGAGATCATCTCCTCCGTGACACTACCCCAGAATCAGAAATTTGTGTGCACACTCCCTTCTCCAGGACCTAGAGTGCACTGTCAAGGGAACACACATCACACTAGACAGTAACTGGTGCCTTTCTTCTTACTTGATGGAGTTCAAGCCCCTGGATGACACTGAATGAAAAGTAGTCTTATAGGAATCTGTACTCTGCCGAGCAGGTTCACTTAGATATTTTAGCAGCTCACCAATAACCAAGGCTTTTGTTCCTCGATTCAGAAAATACCTTCTTTATAGCTCATAATTAAAATAAGCTTTATACCATGATCTAGTACTTGACCTTGATTCAGTCCAAAACACATTCTGAGAAAAAAAAATGCTTGAAGTATTACATGGCTATTAAATTAACACATTTGGGAATGTCAGGGAAGCTACAGGTAAGGATGTTTAAATTAAGTTTTCTGGCAGACTTAACTATTTAAATGCTCCAGAAACTTTTTTTAAAGGCACTATCAAAAAAGGAAAAGCCAAGAACTCCAACGTTGCTATTCAGCATAATTTTGCTTAGAAAATAGCATTATTTCTGCTTGATTTGATTTTGTACAGCTAAGTTTGGAGGAAACATTATTTATTATATACACAGCTAAGCTTATGTAATTATCCACAAATTTTCTATTGCAGCACACTGCCAATCACCTAATGCTAGTTGCATCAATTTGATAAAGAGAAGGGGCAATTAGTCACGTAATAGTTAATTCAATTTATAAAATTAAATGTATGTTAAGAATATGCCTGGTAAATACTATATCATCTGCACATGCTCAAACAGGGAGCCTGGTTAATATTTTATAGCTTATCTGATAAAGTTAACAAAAGAATTTAGTCAGACTGGAGACATACACTGAATATTTCATCACCTTCTTAATTGCAAAACACAGACGAGCCTTTTTTTTTTCTCCTTTGGGAGAAATAAATGTTAAAAGTTATTACAGATGGAATCAGTTTGGCAATTAGGTTGAAATCCAACTGAACCCAGGCAGAAATTGATGGCTCCTAACATCACAATCCCGAAATATTTGCAGCCAACTCCATCGCTTCACAGATGAAGCGGAATTGTTGACAGGAAGACTGTGTAACTCAGCTAGCAGAGGTTAGATGAACACAGAAGAAAATCTGGCTTTGTGCCTTTTTCCCCCCATAGTTAATTCACAGCCATCAAGAGCTGTCATTCGTAGGCACAAGAGACAATATGATATACCTAAGGCTTTTCAGCATGACTTCTGATTTAAAGGTCTTCAGCTTGTGCTGTGGACCTTAACCTTGAAGCCAAGTGCAAATTAGCTTTAAATCAATGAAGCTGATTAAAGCCCCATTGTGGAGGAGCCCTTAATAGGGGAGGGGAGGGGAAGGAAGCACTTGAACACAGGGAAAGACCGGCCTCTCTTGACTTGGAACATATGTAATGCTTTTCTGCTCTCCTCTGCCCTGACAAAACCATGAATGGCTTTAAAGCTATTTACTCGCTGAGAGAATGGAACCAAATTTTCCAATTCAGTGGAAGAGGCCAAGTGCGAGCCAGAGGGCTTCTTTGCAAGCACTAGAATATAAAAAGTTAGTTTTCGAAAAGGTACAGAGGGGACCATCATAATCTCCCCATGAGATGACAAGAGAATAGAGTTTTTAATCATGTGGGAAAAAATTATATTTTAAAGATACTTGGAGTTTCTGTTTGTTTGGCATTGTATCATAAGATTATTATTCCTCAAAAGTGGAAGACTGTTGCAACTACTAACCATATTCTAAAAAGATTTTTCTTCTTCAAAAATAAATAAACATTCAAAGATAACCCTAGAAAGCTTTTTGCTTTGAAAATGGTCATAATAAAGCCCAGACATAGGCAGAGCTGTCTGTTCATCACCTAGACTCCACCAACTGCGTTTTAGAACTACAGAGAACTCTGTGCTAATGATCTCCAAGTCTTTCTCATTTCTCTACGGCTATCAGAATCTACACAAATTCAACTTTTACTGAAGAAGAAATATTAATAATAATTTTGTAACATCAGAAATATTAAAACTGCATGGTTGGAATGAGTATTTTAGAGAAAGGTTCATTTTTATTACCTAATTGATTGTTTAATGATGCATTCTATCGTCTCCTCCCTCAAAACATCACCTCACAATAGAAAACATCAAGTACCCTCCTACCCAAAGTGTGGATGAGTCCTTGTCCTTTGGTTTTAGACATGAGTTCAAAATTATGGAAAAGAAAAGTAAAGTTTCTTTCTCCTGTTTCTGTTTCTATAGGAACTTAATGGACTGCAATGGTATCTGGTCTACTATCAGTTACTTCTATATGGCCAAATGACTATTATCATGTCCATAGTACCCAAAGGCAGAGAACAATCAACTAAAAAAAAAGTATGCACACTAGAAACAGAGCATGCCATTTTCTTCTTCGCAGTATTATCTACTTCACACATTGCTGGGACAGAATCCCTGACAAAAGCCACCTTAGGAAGAACGGTTTATTTAGGCTCACGGGTCAAGGTTCCAGTTCAACACAGAGGGAAGTCAGGGCAGCAAGAGCATGAGAAGCCGTCGTGTCCTGTACAGAGTCAGAAGGAAGAGGACGGTGAGTTCTGGGACTTGGCTTGCCCTCTTCTTTTTCTTTGGTCCAGCTTCCCAGGCCATAGGATGGAGCCATCCATAGTCAGGGCAGGTCTTCTCTCCTCAATTAACCTAATCTAGAAAATCCCTCACACACCTGCCAAGAGGTTCACTTCCATTGTGTTATATAAATCCCACCAATGTCACAAAATTAGCCTCCCCCACCTCCCTTCCTCCCTCCCTCCCTCCCTCCCTCCCTCCCCCTTCCTTCCTTCCTTCCTTCCTTCCTTCCTTCCTTCCTTCCTTCCTTCCTTCCTTCCTTGATGCATGATCCTAATTAGTCTCAAAAATAAAAGCCCAGAATCAGATATCAAGAGTGAAAGCTGAAAAATCAGAGAAGCCAAAGAGCCAGCCACCAGAAACTTCTTACCTCTATCAATGCTCAGACCAATTGGGGGAGATCCTGCCTCTACGAATCTTCAGACTGAGGTGAGATCCTGTCTTCATCTGCCTTATATTCCTGTCTGCACCTCCCTAGTGCTGGGATTACAAGTGTGTGCCACCACCACCCAGCTCTGTTTCTCTTTTATACTGGTTCAATCTAAAAGATTGTAGCCCAGGGTGGCCTTGAACTCCTGATCTCCCTGCTTCCTCCTCCCAAATGCTGAAATTAAAGGTGTGTGCCACCACTACTTGGCCTCTATGGTTAACTAGTGGCTAGCTCCACCCTGTAATCTCCAGGTGAGTTTTATTTGTCAGAACACAAACAAAATATCATTCAACACTTCCTTTCTTCCTTCCATGTTTTCTGAACATATAGAGCATGTTGGCCTCAAACTCACTTTGTAGTTGAGGGTGACCTTGAATTCTGATCCTTCAGCCTCCACCTCAAAGGCTGAGATTATAGATGTGTCCCACCAAGTCCCATTTTATGTGGTCCAGGAGATCAAACGCTGGGCTTCATAAATGATAGACGAGCACTCTACCAGCTGAGCTACATTCCCTGCTTGTGAAGGTAAAAGAGCAGCTATCTCCCTATATGTATCTTTAGGTCCCTAGTTTAGCCACCAGAGCCAATAGCAGAAGACAAATGAAGGGCGAACAGGAATCTGAACTGGCAGTGGAAGGGGGTGAGAATGTCCCAGGTTATGGAAAGCAAGGAAAAGAAGAGAATGACTTACAAAAAGACAAAGCTGAGCATGGGGAGGAGGCAGTTGGAGAGGCAGAATGGACAGATACCAAGTGGGATGTTCCCACCACGACTGCGAACGGACATGCGCAGAGCTATGAATACCAAGTTCTAGTGGCCAGATGAGTCACAGAAGAGAAGTGAAGGATTGGTGAGACTAGACAGCCACAGAGGGATAATCATCATCATTTCTTAAACCACGGTGCTCTCTGTCATCAGGGAGATGTAGCAAAAGCAAGCAAATGACTTGCCTGACGCTGCCATCTGCGGAGAGTGGCCATCCAAACGCAGCCTGTTATTACAGATGGTGGTGGAGATAAACCTGTGTGATGATGGTGAGGGTGGCTATGATTGTCTCTGCTCAGCATGCCCTTCAGCTGGGACTGACTGTTTGCCTGAGTGAGGCCCAAGAAGCTTTCAAGTCTCATTATCTCTAGCCTAAGTTTTCATTAAACATCATTTTAAGGGACCCTGAAAAGCATGTTCAAGGGCTAGAGAGACGAGCTGTTTTTGTGAAAGCATGGGGAGCTCCAGCACCGATCTAAAAGGCTGGATGTAGAGGCTGGGTGTAGAGATGTTTGTCTGTAATCCCAGTGCTGGAAATCTGAAGACAGGAGGATCCTTGGGTTGCCTGGCTGGCCAGACTAACCAATTGGTGAGCTGTAGGTTCACTGAGAGACTCTGCCTCAAAAGACAAGGTGGAAAGCGACTGAGAAGACTCCCGGCATTCATCTCTGGCCTCCACATGTACACTTGCACTCACAAGCGCAAGTACACACACACACACACACACACACACACACACACACACACACACACACACACACGAGTGTGCTTCAGGCTATTGATAAAATAAAAAGCCAAATTCAATGCCTGTGATTAACTTTATCTGACCATGGGAAAATCACAAGTAATACTGTGGCATTCTTGTCTTATTTGTTAACACAACTCATTTGGATTTACCTCACCTATGGCTAAGACCAACCTCATAGGTAACTAAAAGCAATGTGCTGAATAGTATAATTCAAGATTCCTTATCCCCGGTTATCTCTGCTGCCCGGACATAAAACCAAGCTTCTGTCATTAAGGCCTGCTACTCTGAACATCTCAGCAGCCGTATCTATTTTATAAAATGCAAATGCTTCCAGATTTTTATCAAGACATTCAGCTTTCCTCACATTCTAAAAATAGCTTCGGCATTGTTATCTGATGCTTTTTACCTCTCTGAGGAGGTGTCCCTGGCTACCTGGAATGATTAGTCATCTAGAAGAAATCAGGGTGGTACCAAACCGAGGAAAATGCATTTTAAAGACTAATTCTTTTTTTTTTTTTTTTTTTTTTTTTGGTTAAAGACTAATTCTTAAGGTTTTGTGTCAGACCAAGTGTGTCTGTGCCTGAGCTCTACAGATCCGGTGCCAGAACACACAAAACTGCATGTCCAAAAACAAACCCGGGGCGAGAGAGGTGGCTAGGTAGGTAAAGTGCCCATCTGTAACACGGGCATGAGGACCCAAGTTCAGATCCCATATCGATCTGGACATGATAGTTCACAGTTGTAATTTCTGCTCTCCCACAGGGCAGCAGGAGGAACAAAGATGCCAACAAGCCTTCAGAACTCTTTCTAACATCCCTTCATGAGTCATAGGCAGCAAAGGGAAACTTGCCTGAAACTGAATCCTGGAAGAGAACTAGCTTTCCACAGACCTGGATGAAGTTCCACACTCTATCAGAAGGCAGTGGCTGAGTCCTCAAAGCCTCAGATGGGTCACTTGTCACCCTGTCACATCAGACAGACCATCCAAGGCTCAGCCCAGGGGCAGAGCAGACCCAGAACACCAGGTGCCCTTTTCTACATCCTCGGAGCAGGAAACAGAATGTGTCCTCTCTAGAACTCACCTAACACACTCAAAACCCTGGATTTGAGTCCCAGCATAAAAAAATTAAAAAAATTAAAAAAAAAAGAGGTATGCTCTTCCTGAGTTTCCTTGGCATCTTAGAAACCTCAGTGTGGAGCGGAGTCAGTCAAGTGGTTGCCAGGCAAACACGAGGACCTGAGTTTGGATCACCAGCACACGTGTGAAAAAGCTGAGTGTGGTGGTAGACACCTATCATCCCAGAACTGAACGGTTCCCAGGGCTTCCTGGTCAAGCCGACTACCTAAATCCACGAGCTGAAGTTACAAAAAGAGACTCCATCTCGGAACATAGAGTAGAGGGCTAGGGGCATGGCTCAGTGATAGTGCTTGCCTGGTACTCACAGGGCTCTAGTTTCAATCTCCAATAGCACTCCACCCCAAAAATAATTCAATAAATAAACAATTGGAGTATAATTTAGAAAGATACCTGGTATTGCCCTCTGGCCTCCACATAGACATGTACATGCATGCAGGTGCAACACACACACACACACACACACACACACACACACACACACACACACTTATATACACAAAAATCTTTGTGTCGACACCAAGTGGTTTTTGAGTATATGTGTGCTTGTGTGTATATCTACCCTGATATCTGTGTGTAAGTACAAAGGATAGAGATAGAGTTATTCCCAGCAGCAGTAGGTACAGCACTACTTCCTGATTCATCTTCATCCCACCAGCACTGCACACACAGTGAAGCCATGTTCCTAGACACCACCAACACCAGAGGTTAAATATTGTCTAGAGGAGCCAGGCAAGCATGGTAGGCACCATGTCAAGCGTCTTTAAGCTTGTGACAAACAAAACAAATGTTCTTGGGATTCAAAGTGAGTTTATTTGTCTTCTGGTTACATTACCCACATTTGCATACCTCCATTCTCCCAACCACATACGTGACTCTAAAGCCACAATTGTATTAGTTAAATATCCATTCCTGTGATAAAACACCATGACAAAAAGGAACTTGAGGAGCAACGGGTTTATGTTGGCTTACAACTCTCCATCACTGAGGACAGGCAGGGCATGACTTCAAGGGAGGAACTTAGAGGGAGGAACTAAAGCATGGGCCATGGACGGTGCTGCTTACTGGCATACTTCCCATGGCTTGTTCAGCCTGCTTTCTTATACAACCCAGGACTAGGGTAGAATCACTTCGGTGGACTGGATCTTCCCACATCAATCATTAGTAATAATTTTTTAAAATGCCCCCACAGACTTGCCTATAAAGCCAATATTATGGAGACATTTTCTCAGTCAAGAGTCCCTCTTTCTAAATGACTCTAGCTTGTGTCAAGTTGACATAAAAATAACCTGGACACTCATTGTTTATTATTAACTCAATCTAGGACTTAGGCTTCCACAAGTTTCATATGTAGTTTAATTGATGCCACAATGCATTTGAATCCCAGATCTTGCAACACCTTTCCATTGTTCTTCTGGATCTTTCCATCCCCATCATGTCTACTGGGAAGAGTCCAAGTGGTTGAGTCAGCATCTAGCTTTTAACTTTGAAAAGTCTTATGAAATAGAGTGAATTCCACCCAGACACCAATGACAAGTCACCTACATCTTCTCCACAGGAAGCCAGTCATGGTTACAAGTGACAAAGGCCCTGCTGTCTAAGAAGCTGACTTTTTGAGAGTGATGGTAGGCTGTAGGAAGATGGTTACACCAGCTTCGTCTCATATTCTACCAGATGGAAAAGTACTCAGTGAACTTGGCCACCACTATATGGTTGGAAAGCATTTTACTCAGGATTTTAGTAACCTTGAAATGTATATATTGAATCTATTATCCTGAATGACTCTCACAAATGCCCAGTGGGATCGTTTACTAATAGTACAAATGTACTGCCAGTCTGCTTATGAGATTACATGTAGCTTCTACTACAACCTAACTTATGTTGTGCTTTTAAAGGGTTGTGAATAAGAAAGATGAAACATTACATTGGAAAGCCTTCCATCATACACGTGACTTAAGAACTTTGGGCCCCAGAATTAAAATGTAAATCTTGTACTGCATCGAAGTTGCTATGGGACAGGAAAAAAAAAGAGCATTTAAGAGCAAAATGTCTAATCTTCCTCTAAAGGACATGTTACAGTTTATTCCTTGATTAGCTGAGCAAAAGACGTGTTGTGTACATTTGATTTTTGTGGAGGCTTCCATTCCCATTCAGTAGAAACTATTTGACCCCTCTATATAGTTTCCAAACATTTAAAATAAATTTTAAAAAGGTGTAAGCATGATGGCTGTATTGATCATCCTTTTTAATCTTTGTGGCAAATGGTATACCTGAGGAAAACAGTCTTAAAAAAGAAATGTCTATTTTGGCCAGCAGTCAAACGTTTCTATCCACCACGGCAGGAAAGGTGTGGCAGAGCACAGAAATTCACGTAACTGAGGAGACGGAGAAGAGCAGGGGGGCGGGGGGTGGGGGGGTGGGGGGGTGGAGAGAAAGGAGAGAAAGCAAGAGGAAGAAATGCCTATGCTAGCCTGTGTCTTTCTTCTTCATTTTTATTCCATTACCCTATTGAGTCTTACACCACATTCAGAAAGAGGCCCCTGGCCTAGCTAATCCACCCGGAAGCAGCCTCCTAGACACACCCAGAGGTACACTTTATTCAAATCCTGTGTACTTCCCAGCCCATCAGGTTGACACGATTGGCCATCACAAGCCTTCCTCTTGTCAATTTGAACTCCAGGCACGTCGCTGTCGGTCATATTCGATCCCTGGGCTCTGAAAGGCTCGTGTCTGTCTCACAGTGCAAAATGTGCTCAGTCCATCTCTCTGAATCCCTATAGTCTTCATAGTTCTAATATTGTTTCAAAGCCTGCTCTGAGACTCGAGGCATGTTTACCTGTGAGCCCTTATCAAAGAAACCAGAAAATAATTTACCTACTTCCAAGGCACAATGGAGTAAAGAACGCATACCCATTCTGAAAAGGAAAAATAAGAACACAAAGCAAAGATGAGACCAAGCAAGATCAAAGCCCAGCAAGGCAAGCATTGAATCCTGTAGTTCTGTTCATCATGCAGGACAATTTGTCGCCATGATGTGAGCCCTAGCCATCTTCAGAATCCCTGTTCCTATGACTTTGCTAGCTTTAGCCTATATGACTTCTCTCTTTAATTGGCTCTTTTTGCTGTCATGGATTTCCCCAACTGACGTCCCACATTCCTACATCCTTCACTTCCTAGGGTTTCCATTATATCTTCAGCTTCATCTTACAGCTAAGTTTTCCCACAGGAATCCCGACACTGCCACACACCACTTGACCTCCAAGACTTTCCACTGAAATCTGGATGGAAATTTTTTTGTGATCCTGAAACTCCTACATTCTGCGTAACTGTAAAATCAGAATTATGTGACTGATACCAAAGTCTGGCATCAGCAGTCAGCCCCACTTATTTATCTATGGCCTCAGAAGCTGTGGGTGCCTGAATGGCTGAACCTGGGGAAATCATTTTCTAATCAATCCTGTTTAAGCAGGGTGCCTAAGAGCTCTCTATCAAAGTGTAGTGTTTAACTCTTTACATCTGGAGCCTGTGATGGTCAGAGTCCAGCCAATTCCTGACATGCTGTTAAGACATCTTTCCTACTGTGTCAGTACAAAGTCCCCAAGTTTCAGCAAGGTGAAGACCTACCTTGACTTCATTTTTTATACTCTTCTATCTGCTTTTCATTCCCAATTCTCACTGTAAATGTGGCTAAAATCAGCCAGCATTAGCCATGGCACAGCCCTTACTGCTGTGCTATCTTGAAAGTTCCTAATCTCAAATTCAGTCTCACTCAAAGTCTCAAGCATGAGAAAAAATGAAGAGGAATATTTTGCCATAATGTAATACAAATGGCTTCTAGTGTAGTTCCCAATGCTGGAAATTGCAAATCCCTCATTTCCCGGTCAGACCTTCGAAGCACAGTTGGTACCATCTACATTCCTTTCAGCATTCTTGTCTTTTGAGATCCTACCAAACTTTGTTTACTTTTTAAAAATTTTCTGCTTAGAACATTCTAAGGTTTTTCTACCCTGCTTCTCCTGATTTTCTCAAATTCCTTCCACAGGCCCATCCCAAAGAATTAGAAGTCATATGTTCAGGTAGTCATAGCAACCTCACTTCTCCAGAATCAATTTTCTACATCCCCCCGGCCTCTTCATCTGTGACAAACACCTCAGAGAAGTAATTTAAGGGAAGAAAGATTTGGTCTTGGCTCCTGGTTTCGGAGGTTTCTCCCATCACAGCAGGATGGCATGATTGGACACAGTAACTCACTCCATGGTACCCTGGAAGTCTAGGCAGAGGAATGAGCGGGGAACAGAAGAAGGAGAGGCAGAGAATGGTTACAAAGATGTTCTATTCCCTCTGAACTCTGGCCTACAGAGTGATGCCACCCACACACACAGAACCAATCTTCTCCCTTAGTTGTCAACCAGGAGTGCACATTACTAATCTCAATGCAACCAAGTTGACAACATTAACCATTATTAATGTCTATACCGTTAAACAAAACACAGCATTATATGATAGCAAACAAAATGAGTTACATCCATTCTACATGATAAAGGAAAATCTCAAAAACACAAATTACGTTATAATTACTTACTTGTGATTTAGAGAACTGTTGTCTGTTTTCCTGAGACCCTTCCTTCTGACAATTCTAAACAGCACAAGGGCTGTACACTACAGAGTGAAAAAATAGCTTAAGGTAATTACCTTTCCCATAAAGTCTGAGAGTGTAGAACCATTTGAATCAACTGTATTATTTTTAGTTGTGGAACATGTAGAATTCAGTAAGAGCCTAAATCTTCTCTGTTACAATCTGAAAATTACCAAAAAAAAAATGCTCATGTATAAGATAACATATAGAAAATATTAATCATGAGAAAACTAATACTAGAGAAATATCTATATTCAGAAAATATGTGCCCAATAAATTTGAAAGCTGAGAAAAATACAATATGGTGTTTCCCCCCTTAGGAATAAATAAATGACCTATTGACAAAGCACCCACAAGATTCCTCTGTTCTCTCAAACATTCTTGGTACTTGAACAAGTCAATCAAAGAATTGTTATGTTGACAGTATGAAAAATGTGAACAAACTCACCCTCTGTTAGCAGGAAATTCCACCCCATAGAAGACTAATATAAAAAGGAAAAAGATGTTTAGAGGAAAGACGAGGGATGGAGGGAAGCCCGGGTAAGTTTAATAAGTGTCAGTATTGCTGAGAAACCTAAAAGGGTGATAATATGAACCACAGACAAGTGCAACAGGGCAGCTATTTGAAATTTGTTTTTCACACATTTGGTGCAAAAACAACAGCTCTAACAAGAAAAGTTGATCCACCCACACGTTAATCTCCAGTCAAGCCACACTTTGAGAATCCAAGTGAAACTGCCAATGTCTCACATGCCAGGATGGAGAGGGTCTTTACTGCAGTCTCTTATGGCCAGCATTTTATATCCATCGTAGTCAGGTATGGGAGGGTGCATGAGATACATGGCTGGTACTGAGTTCCAGCACTCTCCTCATTACACTAAATCAGAATTAACATATGGGCACATTCACACTCACATACGCATTCACACATACACATGACTGTGCCCTGGTAACATGAAGGCTGGCTCAATTTCACCCAGATGTAAGGCTTCCTCTCCAGCCTTGCTTTATCCCTTGAAACTATTGCACAGGACTCCTCAGCATGCCGGAGCTCACCTCATGTGCCATAATAAGAGGCACAGCAAATTGTCATTGGCAGACACTGTCTTCACTCTTGTGAGTTTAAACCTGAGCTAATATTATCTTTATCATCTGTCATTGTATCTCAGTCTCACTTTTAATTGTTCAGTTACCTACTTTAAATCATCAAATATGCACATAGAAGTACATTAAGCAAATTGTGCACATCCCAAAATATAGTGGAATCTGGGCTTTCCATTGGTGTAGTTCAACTCTTACAGAATATATTCCATTATGTCTGGCTTTTGTCTTTCTGGTCAACCCATATTCTTTTGCATATCTTGGAACTTGTCTATTTATATTACCACAGATGATTCCTGTGTGTGAATATGTCATTGGATTATTGATAGGGATTCAGACTTGGGCACATAGACATTTTGACATCCTTTATAATGCTGTCTGGAAATCTTACATCTAGTCTGTTGCTTTGCAGCAGGGATTTCTGGGGATGCTACAGCAGAGTGAGATCATTAGGTCATAGATGTCTAAGTTTACCTTTCCTCAAAATTGGCCATTGTTTTCCTAAGTTTCCATCTCACAAGCAGTGCATGCAGAGTTCTTCAAGCTGTGTCTTCCCAAATGCATTCAGAGTTCTTACAGCTTTACCTTCCCAGCACCATTTAGAGACCATTTTTTGGTTTGGTTTTGTGTTGCTTTGATGCAGGATGTGGAGGATGGAGTATTGGCTTGACTTCTTTCTCTTTAAGCAGAATAGTTTAAAGAGAAGCCTTTCTTGGGCTCTCTGAATCTCTTAAGAGTTCACAACCATTGGCCCATCCTGCATCCTGTCAATGTACATACTGAAAAGACCCTTAACTTAGAGCTGACCAAGATCCTAAATTGCAAGAGTTTACTACAAATTCAAAAAAAAAAAATGCCAAAAGGTCTAGAGACAAAAAGTTAAATGTATCAATATCCAGAGGCCAAATCCAAGATCCAACAAATCTATAAAGCAAGAAGAAGACAGCTCAGTGTTGTCTATAAATCAAATAGACAGGAGATTGGGAGCAGGAATCAGACTCTACTAATGTGTCTAAGAAAATTCATCACAAAGAAAAATAAATCTACGGAAAGTAGTATGAGAATGCAGGAATTAAATAAAAAATTAAATAAAAAGCCTTTCTTCTTTGATTCCTGCCTCCTCCTATATACATACATACGTGTTCGCATACACACATACATGCACATGCATACACATACATGCATATACCTCCAACACTAATTAGAAGGTGATTTCTCTCTCTTGAAGTGCTGATGAGTTCCAGATGAAACTTATGATGAAAAAGAAAATTGATAAATATATGAATATGTTTTAACTTTTTTCTCTTTATTTTTTCTATATTAAGAATTATTTTCTTTGTTTTACATACCAAACACAGATCCCCTTCTCATCCCTCCTTCCATTCCCCACCCCATGTCCCCCTCAACACCCCCTCCACCCCCTCCTCCAGAAAGGTAAAGTCTCCCACAGGGAGTCAGCAAAGCCTGGTACATTCAGTTGAGGCAGGTCTAAGCCCCTCCCCACTGCATCAAGGCTGTGCGAGGTGTCCCACCATAGGTACTGGGCTCCAAAAAGCCACCAGGGAAAGATCCTGATTCTACTACCAGGGTCCCCTTAAACAAACCAAGCTACACAACTGTCTCCCGTATGCAGAGGGCCTAGTCCAGTCCCATGGAGGCTCCACAGCTGTTGGTCTAAAGTTCATGAGTTCCCACTAGCTTGATTTGGTTGTCTCTGTAGATTTCCCCATCATGATCTTGATGCCCCTTGTTCATAGGATCCCTCTTCCCTCTCTTTGACTGAACTCCTAGAGCTTGGCCTGGTGCTCAGCTGTGGATCTCAGCATCTGTTTCCATCAATTACCTGATGAAGGCTCTATGATGACAGTTAGGGTATTCACCAATCTGATTACCAGGGTAGGCCAGCTCTGTAGCTGGAGAGTTTTCTTGAGTCCTGCCAAGTCCCGCCAGTCCTGGAGCCCACTTATAAAATAAACACACAAACTCTTATATTATTTAAACTGTTTGGCCTAATGGCTCAGGCTTCTAGCTATCTAGTTCTTACATCTTAAATTAATCCATTTCTATAAATCTATACCTTGCCACGTGACTCATGGCTTACCGGCATCTTCCCATGCTGCTTGTCATGGCAGCGGCTGGCAATGTCTCCCTCTGCCTTCCTGTTCTCTCAATTCTCCTCTCTGTTAGTCCCGCCTATACTTCCTGCCTGGCTATTGGCCAATCAGTGTTTTATTTATTGACCAATCAGAGAAACACATTTGACATACAGACCATCCCACAGCACAGCTCAGGCACCCTCTCCACTATTGCTAGTAGTTTAAGCTGGGGTCATCCTTGTGGATTCCTAGGAACTTCCCTAGCACCAGGTTTCTCCCTATCCCCATGTTGTCTCCTTCTATCATGATATATCTTTCATTGCTTTCCCACTCTGTTCCTGTTCCAGTTTGACCATCCCATTTCCTTATGTTCTCATCCCCCATTCCCTACCTTCTATTACCCCTCTTACCCCCGTTTTACTCAGGAGATCCCATCTATTTCCCATTCCCAGAGAGATCCATGCATCCCTTTTAAGGTCTTCCTTGTTACCTAGCTTCCCTGGAGCTGTGGATTATTGTCTGGTTATCCTTTGCTTTACATCTAGTATCCACTTACAAGGGAGTACATGTTACACCTGTCAGAATGGCTAAGATCAAAAACACTGATGACAGCTTATGTTAGTGGGAGTACAAACTTGTATAGCCACTTTGGAAACCAGTATGGCAATTTCTCAGAAAACTGGGAATCAATCTACCTCAAGACCCAATGATACCACTCTTGGGCATATACCCAAGGAATGCTCAATCATACCACAAGGACACTTGCTCAACTATGTTCATAGCAGCATTATTCATAATAGCCAGAACCTGGAAACAACCTAGATGCCCCTCAACAGAAGAATGGATAAAGAAAACATGGTACATATACACAGTGGAGCACTACTCAGCAGTAAAAAACAATAACATCAAGAAATTTGCAGGCAAATGGATGGAACTAAAAAATATCATCCTAAGTGAGGTAACCCAGACTCAGAAAGACAAACATGGCGTGTTAATATTTTTCTAAGAATGTCTTTTCTTTCATGGCAGATGTCTACCTGCACAGAGGAGCTATGTTCAAAATGGGCACTTTCTTTATATGATTCCTGCTATACAGAGGGTGCAAGAAGACCCCAAATGCGTTTCCTAAACAGCTCTCTTGTTCTCTATTCAGAAAACCAACAAGAACAATATATGTTTGTGTAAATGCTAACAACTTGATACAGTCAAAGGCTAACGCTGAAGTTGATGACTATTCAATTCACAGGCTTCCAAAAGAAAGACTGTCATTCACCTATGTCTATTTAGGTATCAGAATTAATCAAAGATTCCATTTATTTCTTATTGTGTATCGAATTCCCACACCAACAATGTTTCAGCTGGATCAATACCTAACTGGGAGATGTGAAATTTTGAATTGATTGCCCTTCTAACATGAACTCACAAACACAAGAAAGCTGTCTTTGATGGAATTCATAGGTGAGGAGTTGATGATTCACATTTACCATGATTAGCCAAAGAAGTCTTTCAAACATAAATGTCCTAAAAATTCTTATTTCATAGTGTTGGGATAGCACGGATATTTCCAACACTTACCCTGGTGACTCTGGAGTACAGCCAATGCTAAACAACAATGAAGTAATACAGAAGAAGAAACCTGGAAGAGGCAAATGTCAGGAGGACCAAGGTCTTCAACTGAGGTCTTTTGGGAGCTTGTTAACATTGGAGGTAGAATGTCAAGCACATTGGTAGGCCCAGGACACACAGCCTGCCTCTGCCCATCCTGCTCTGTCACTGTACTGAAGACCTCAGGCGTTTGTCAGCCTGCATCTGATTTCTGCTCATAGGAGCCACACTGTGGGTCAGCTCACTATGCCCTTTCCCACAGCAATGGGCCTCCTACCATTCTGTCTTTATCGTGATTCTCTGAACCACAGTTACATTCAAACACTTGTGCTTTCACAAATAAGAAAGAATTGAGGAATTCAATGAGTCAAGTTTAGGGTTTGTTTGTTTGTTTGTTTGTTTGTTTTAAGCCACAAAACTTTAATGTACTTTTTCCCCTCTTGTGGGAAAAAAACGATTACTATTACAAATGAAGTGAATAACCAGATGTGGTGACTCAGGCCTCTCATCCCAGCATTCAACAGACTGGGGCAGAAGGTTCTTGAGGTAGACATCAATTTGTGCTATGAAATGAATTACAGGCCAGCCTGGGCTACATAGTATGACAAATAATAATTACAATATTTTTAATATGGGGTGATTCATAAAAATACACAAAAATTTTGATAAAAACCAGTGTATTTTAACAACCTTCAGGTTATTGCAATTAGACTAGGGTGGTATGTATTGCCATATCGTACTTTACTGAATCCAGTGACACTCTCTCTCTCTACCCTACCCTGACCACACCCCAATAAACTTCCAACCCACAATGAAAACAGTGATGCCCTATCCTGTTCTATCCAAATGACAAACTACTCATTCGAAAATGGACAAGAACATAACAATGATAAAAAATAGGTCATGAATGTCAAGCTATAAAATAACTCACCATAACTGCATGTTTCCCTTTTTCCAATAATAAATTTCAATATTTTGGCCAAAGGCCAAATGGCATAGTTTCTGTTAAACTGGTAGCCTCAAACATGTGGTCATTCTAAAGGACTATAAAACACAAGGCACCAAATGATTGCTAAACAACCAACCTAGGAGGTTATGATGAACTTGATAAAAATAATATCATCCGAATGCTAACTAGAAGACACCACACACAATAAAAGAACACAGACACTCACTGACAATATATCATTAGGAGACAATATGCTTTTCTTAATAATAACAAAATGTTGTTTACTTTCCACTAAAAAAACAAAAACTAATAGCAAAAGCATTACTTGAATGGCCCATTAAGCCAAGTAACTAATCTGAAACAAGTGATGGCTGAAAGTCACCATTATAAATGTATCCAGCAATCTGAAATTGCTTAAAAGGAAATCACATATGCACACTCTTTCCTCAGAATGAAAGCTAATTTCTGCTCCTTTATTGCCAAAGCACTTTCTCTTCTGTAAGTATTGCTTTTTCCCATTGTGGGGGTGGGGAGCACTCACAAATACTTGGAAATGCACACAAGCCCAATGATACTGTGTTTAGCAAGCAGTGTCCATGCTAAGGACAAGGGTTGGACATCCCAGGTGGATAAGATGGTCATTTTCATCCTTTTCCTCCACTCTGGGCACTAAACAGACCAAATGGCAGTCATTATGGTTAAAGAGAGGTCAAAAGCTACTCAGGGATCAAAAAAAAAAGCAGTGGTGGCCTACTCCTTAGGCAGCTAGATCTCTGTTCGAGGCCAGCCTGGTCTACAAAGTGAATTCTAGGACAGCCAGGGCTGTTACACAGAAAACACTGTCTTGAAAAACAAAATCAAAAAAAGCTACTCAAGGCAAAGCTTTGCTTTCACTTCTCAGAATGAGAACCTGGGCTCCCTCGCTCTGCTCAGGGACTGGGTAAGTGGTGTCCCTGCAGTTAGCACTTTGGGGGAAATCCAGTTTACTTTCATCTGCACTTGAGAGCCATCAGAGATTTGTCCACAGTATTTGACAACTGACTTGTCATATTTCTTTACATTCCTATGGGGAAATGATAGCAATCTGCACAGAACATAGTCACGTCAGTGTAAAAGTGTGTGTCCATCCAAGTGTGATGATACACACCTGGAGCTAAGAGCCGCTGTCTTTCCTTGACTGCAGAACACAGGCCTTAACTCCAGAGCCCCATTTCACCACTATTTTGCTGAAAATATTGCATGTTAGAGAAGTACTGTAGATAAAGTCATTCAGGTGCAGATAAACTATATATTCCCTTTCATATTTAAATAAATAACCTTCCATGGTGTGGTTAGTGGACATACTAGGGTGGAAACATCTAGAAATCTTGAACCCAGATTTAACTCAATACTGAGATTAGCACATGATGTGAAGACATCTTCAGTATCCGTGGCACACATCCTCAAGGAAAGCAGGAAACCATTAGAGTCCGCTTTGTGCTTTGGGCCTGGGACACAACACTGTATGTCATGGTAAGAGCATAATGCAGAGATCTACTGACCCCACGATGGTCAAGAAGCAAACAGATATCAAAGGAGAGCTGGGAGCCCAGCATCCTCTTCAAGCCTATGTCTCTAACCACTCAGCTTCCTCCGATTAGGCTCCATCTCTTAAAGAGCTGGGAATGAAGCTCTTAACTCATGGGCCTTTGGGGGATATGCAGGATCCAAACCAAGGCATGCAGTTTTCTCAGGAAGTCAAAGATAGAATTACCACACAATCCAGCTATTCCACTGCTGGGTATATAGTCAAAAGATCTAAAAACAGGATCTCAGAGATATCTGCAAACTAATGTCCATAGCGACATTCAAAGTGTTCATTGGCAACCTAAATGCCTGCTGATAGATAAAAAGGAGAAACAAAATGTTGCCTCTACACACAATGGCATGTGATTCATCCTCAGAAAGAAAGAGAATTCTGACTCAGGGTTCCACATGGAGGACTGTGATGACATTATACTAAATAATATAAGCCAGTGAAACACTATGTTATTCCCCTGGCCTGGTCTAACAGAGGAGTCAAATTCATAGGAACATAATACAGAAGGGGGGTTTCCAGGAACTGGGGATAGGAGAAAATAAAGAGGTGTGATTTAACAGAAACTGAGTTTTCATTTTTGCAAGGTGAGAATGTCTTGATGTAGTTGTATAGAAAAGTGAGTGTTAGTGAATTGTACACATGAAAATGGACAAAATGTAAAATTTCTTGTGGTATGACATTTACTTCAAGAAAAAATTTAGGCCGGGCGGTGGTGGCGCATGCCTTTAATCCCAGCACTCGGGAGGCAGAGGCAGGTGGATCTTTGTGAGTTCAAGGCCAGCCTGGTCTACAGAGCGAGATCCAGGAAAGGCACAAAACTACACAGAGAAACCCTGTCTCAAAAAAAAAAAATTAAATAAAAATTTAAAATCTCAAAAATGTAGCTGTTTCAACTCTAGAGAACATGTTACCAAGTCAGACATAGTGGCACATGGCTGCAATAAGAGCACTTTGAGATCTGAGGCAGAGGAATGGTCACCTAGTGAAACAGCAAGAGAAGGAGGGAAATAAAGAAGTGGGTAGGGACATGGGAGAAAAGAGGAAGGGAGGGGCTGAGGACAGAGAAGAAAGGAGGGAAAACAATAACAATTTTCATATCAACAAATTAAGAAAATAATATGGTTATCATAATCATATTATGGAAATGGGAAAGTGCCAAAATTCATAATCATTTTTCATTTGAGGGAGAGCTAAATAAAATCCTTTGTTGAACTAGTGGTTATCTATAGTCACACACTCACACACATGCATGCACATACATGAGCATACACATATGTTGTGTGATATTTTGATTGTGTTCTGACAAATAAAGCTTGCTGGGAGTCGGGGGGGGGGGGGAGCTAGCCACTAGCTGACCTAAATTAACCATAGAGGTTTGGGGGACTGTAGACAGAAAGGAGACAGGAAGTAATAAGGTGGGGTGGAGAGATGATCTCGGCCCTTTTAGATGGAGGAATGGTAGAGGTAGGAGGCAACCGGTGGCTGTCCCCTGCTTCTCTGATCTTTCAGGTTCTTACCCCAATATCTGACTCCCAATTTCTTATTGATAAAGATTAATTAGATTAACACTTCATGCACGCACTATAGAAAGCATACTCACTAAACAGTGAAACATTAAAAGGACTCTTTTGAAAGTCATGGGTACCACATTCCTGCCTGCTGACATCACTTCCATATACTTATTCTAATAGAACACATGGTGATGTGGCTCAGAAGAGGAAGAAAAGAAGGAAAGAAGAAAACAATAAGCAAAGCTGGAGGAAGAGAAAGGGGCAAAAGAGAAATGAAGGAAGGAAAAGTTAGGGCAGAAGGAGAGGAAACAGCAAACTATTATTTATCTCACATGATAATATGCTTTTCATAAAATACCCATATAAATCCATAAGTTCTTTACAAAGTTAATAGAACAGTTCAACAAACGTGTTAGATATGAATGATACACATGTGTTATTTTTTTTTACTCTTTTTGGCTCTTTGAGGGCCCTTCTGGGGGTCCACCACTCAGCTCCAAATAAATCACACAGATGGAGGCTTATTCTTAATTATAAATGCCTGGTCTTAGCTTGGCTTGTTTCTTGACAGCTTTTCTTAACTTTAAATTATCCCAGCTGTCTTTTGCCTCTGGGCTTTTTCCTTTTCTTACTTCTGTAATCTTATTTTCACTCTTACTCCATGGCTGGCTGGGTGGCTGGGTGGCTGGCCTCAAGTCCTCCTCTCCTTGTTCTCTAGGTCTTTCTTCCTTCTTTTCTTCTTCCAGATTTCTCCTTCTATTTATTTTCTTTACCTGTCCTTTCTCCTGCCTCACTCCTGCCTGGCTGTCCAGCTCTTTATTAGACAATCAAGTGTTAGACAGGCAAAGTAACACAGCTTCACAGAGTTAAACAAATGCAACATAAAGGATTCGTTAACACATCTTTTCATCATTAAACAAATGTTCCACAGCATACAAATGTAACACATCTTAAAATAATATTCTACAACTCACATGCTGCTCAGTTTCTATTGCCAGCTAGACACAACTAAGAGTCATCTGGGAAGAGAGAACTTCAATTAGGAACTGCCCAGATCAAGAGTGCTTGCTGCACAATCATGGGGACTGGATTTCAGATTCTAGCAGACACACAAGCCAGGCATCCAGCACATGCCTGTGATCTCAGCACTAAGAGGGGCAGAAACAGGAGGCTCACAGGGCCACCAGCCTAGAAAACATAAGCCCTGGTTCCAGGGAAAGACCCTGCTTCAAAGGAATAGGGGAGAGAGAGAGAGATTGACCTAATATCCTTTTCTGACCTCCAAGCATTCACAAATGCCCATACCTGAACATATATAGATGATACACACTCACACACAAATAAATAAATTCTTAAAAAAAAGGAGAAAAGGCAAGTGTGACTTTTTAAGAAAAAAAAAAAGATTAGTATGAGAATATCCCTAATAATTAACAATAAAAGAAGATCTCAAAAGAAAAACAGTAAATTATATGGATAAAACAAAATGTAAATGGCCAATAAACATGAAAGATGAACTGAAGTAAAAATAAAATAAGGTTAAATTTTATCCAGGTTTGGGCCAACAATATGGTTCAGCAAGTAGAGGGGCTTGCGTGCAGGCCTGAGAACCTAAGTCCAATCCCTGGATCCCACGAGATGGCAGATAAGAACTGACTCCTAATAGCTGTCCTCCAATATACCAAGACTAGTGCACCTGTATACACACACACACACACACACACACACACACACACACACGCACGCACACGCATGCACGCACGCACACACACATTCACACTCATGCACATACACACACAAATTAATTAATTGATTGACTGCTTAAATGATTAATTAATTTATTTATTCAGCTCCAGTGGCTAGGGATGTGGCTCAGTTAATAGAGCACTTTCCCGTCAAACATGAGATCCTGGGCCTGATCCCCAGCACCGGAGAAACCAAGCCTGTCGGCTCAGCACTAGGGAGGTGGAGGCAGGACACACCAGATGTTCAGAGTCATTCTGGACTGCTAAGGAGTTGAAGCTTAGCACTGGCTACATAAGACCTTGTCTAAATAAAGGGTTTGCTTTTTTTTTTTTTTTTTTAATCTAGGTTCATAAAATTTTAAGCTTCAGGGTCATGGAGTGCTGACAGGAGCTCACACACACTGTGGCTGTAGCCAAGGCTTTGAAGCAAAGAGCTGGGGTATTATCTCCCAAAGCTGGAGAGGTGCATGCCAACTTCCCATTTCTACTGAAAAAGAATAGGGGGGCACAGGAGTCACCAGCTGGCTAATAACAATGACAGAGCAGACAGAATGCCAGTGGACAAAGCATCATTAAGAGGAGGGCTTCCTAGAGACAGTCAAGTAACTGTGAACCAGGAAACAACATAATCATGATTGTAGTGGGTAGCCATTCCAGCTTTGACCTGGAAGTTCCAACCCCCACTGAGGCTTCCGTAACTGTCACACCTACAAGGCAGGGCTAAGAGAGGACCCTGAAGACCCGAGATCTGGATGCGCAGGCTCTCTTGGTTCCTGGACCCTGGACGCTTGAGGTAGACCAAGCAGAGTTCTTCAGAGAACACTGCCGGACTGCGCCACGCCTTTCCCAGATCCTGTTACCTATCCCTTCACTTGTAAGTTACCCCACAGAATAAACCTCCCTTTTAACTGTGTGGAGTGGCCTTAATAATTTCACCAATACATGATCACAGCGAAAACCTTGTAACAGCAAAACATAATGAGGAGCAACCCAAAGAGGGATCGTTGGAGTCCACGGGCAACAGAACGGGCATGCAGAATCGATCATCGCAAGCCTTGCTGGCCCTCGTGTGGGCCTGTAGTTGGATGTATGCAGGTACATGAGTATGTGCACAGGTGGGTACAGGTACATGCAGGTGTGTGCAGGTGTGTGCAGGTGCATGCAGGTGTGTGCAGGTGTGTGAGGGTGTGCGCGGGTGTGCGCAGGTCAGAGGACAACCTCCAGTGCCGTTTCTTGTCAGTCGCGGTTCACCTTGCTGTTTCACCTGATTTTTGTTTGAAGCGGGGTCTCACGGAGCCTGGGCCAGCCTGAAACCCCTGTGTGGAGCAGATGGTTTTGAATTCACAGGCGCCTGACTGCCTCTTTTTTGCCACTGCCGGGATTAAAGGCCTGCATCACCAAGCCCAGCTTCACTTTGTTTTTGTTATTTGTTTGTTTGAAATGAGGTCTCTCACTGGCCTGGGAGTCCCAGGTATCTGCCCATCACCTGGTTTCCTGGCGCTGTGATTACAAGAGTATGCTACCACACTTGGCTTTTTGATGTGGCTTCTGGGGATTGAACTCAGGTCCTAATGTTTATGCGCAAGCACTTTACCAAAAGGGCCATCTCCCCCACTCCTGGCGACTATTCTCATCTAATGGGATAGCTGTGCTTCACAGTGTGCTCTGGTTGACTCCCCTTCTGCTCTAAAGAATAAAAGCGGGGCGGGGGGGGGGGGGCAGGAAGAGGGGAGAGAGGGGGATCTGTGGTTGGTATGTAAAATGAATAAAAAATTCTTAATAAAGAAAAAAAGAGAACAAACACAGTTGTTTCAGGGTATCTGCCCTCCACATTGTATACTTTATATAACTGATATAAGACAGCCAACATGTGGTTTATTTCAGAATTAGAAATGCATGGCCATTCTGTTTATTTATTACTTCTGCATACACGAGCTCACACTTTCGGCACACTATTCTCTGGACCTCTTAAAAACACATCTCTCAAATTATGCAGGAATACCCACTGCCTCTCCCTGATGACCATCAATGCCTTTAAAATTCCAACCCTGAACTATATTCAATATTGAGAAAGCTATTTTTCCACACCAGAATAAGAGCAGGGAATGATTCAGACACAAAATTTATATGCTAGTTTATTTATTTCTAATTATATTCCTAGTAAATGATGTTAATATTTAATAGGAATGGCTTTGACACTCGGTGCTTCACCCAGGAAAAGCAGAGCCCCTGTGCATTTTATTGCCACTAAAGCAGTCAGCTGTGACATAGGATGGCAGCAGTGGTGTAGAAGAACAGCTCTGTCCCCAAATTAAATGTCTCCTGGATGACTCGGATGCTCAAGCGGAGAAAGCAGGTGCTCGAGAGAACACTCACAAGACTCACTTACAAGGAAACACAAACAACAGAGCAAGCCCAAGGAGACTGTGACACACAGAGGGGTCGGGAGTTTTCATGGGTGTTGACGGCATTGTCGTAACAGAGGAAGCTGTTCAAACCGTTGCTGACCTCTGATGCCCACATGCGTAAGGCCGTTCTGAGTAAAACAAAGCAGAGAAAACCATGAGGAACATTGAGTCCCATCGCTGCGGTGACAGAGGAGAGTGAAGACTCCACAATATTGTCCTCCATCCTCAACACCCAATGGCAAACGCAGTTCCCGGGAGAAGTCTTCTCCTCCTGGATCAGTGCTGCCTAGTGTGTCGTGGTGCCCATTAAACAAAGGTGAACTGCAAGTGTTCGTTTGTTGTGCAAAGTGTTGTGTGTGCACTTCCTTAGTGAGCACAAACACACAACATGGAAATTCTTCTCCTGCAGATGATTTTCTGCTTGCCTTTCATCAAAGTGATACAAATCCAGTGGTTGGGAAGAGACAGGCTTCACACAGGTTGCTCTCTACCCACACGTCTCAGAAACAAACAAAAGCTAGCTTAATGCCAATCCGTTAATGAGAAATCATTATCAGCAAAGAAAATCATTTGGTTTTGATGTTGTTTGTTGAGACAGGGTATCTCTGTATGTACCTGGCTGTCCTGGAACTCGGGATGTACTGCGGTTTGAGGCTGGCCTCAAATTGCTGTGATCTCCCTGCCTCTGCCTCCAAAGTGCGGGTGTTCACCCCCACACCTATTCCCCCATACTATTGGTTTCCTATGTCTGGCAAAGGTCCCAAGTGACAATGGTTTGACTTCAGGGTTTTTACTTTACAGTGATGCAAAAATAAAGTGGATTTCATAGGAAACATTATGAGCTTTGATCTTTTCTTTCTTCCAGGCCAGTGACATATGCTCAAATCCTTTTTCTTGATGGTGGTACAGTGACAGTGAGCCACAACTCCAGGCCAGCCTCATGACTGGGAGAGTGAACTATAAAGTCTCTGTTTGGCTAAGCTATTGGATAGGGATGGTATCAAATGTATTGTTGTGGAATATTAGCTAAAGATGTGCTACATTCTTTTATGCTGGGTAATATTTGCTTAATGATGCAAAGATGCATTGCATTCTTTTATATTGCATTTAACTCTGTAAAGCTGTGTTACTGTGCATGTCTAAAACACCTGATTGGTCTAATAAAGAGCTGAATGGCCAATAGCAAGGCAGGAGAGGGATCGGTGGAGCTGGCAAGCAGAGAGAATCAATAGAAGGAGAAAAAAAGAAGAGAGAGGAGCAAGAAAAGGAGGAAAAGGAAAAGGACACCAGGGGTCAGCCACCCAGCTACACAGCAAGCCAAGGAGTAAGAAGTAAAGAAGGGTATATAGAATAGAGAAAGATAAAAGCCCAGAGGCAAAAGGTAGAAGAAATAATTTAAGAAAAGCTAGCTAGAAACAAGCCAAGCTAAGGCTGGGCATTCATAAGAAAGAATAAGTCTCAGTGTGCTTATTTGGGAGCTAGGTGGTGGGTCCCCTAAAGAGTAAAGAGTTTTTAAAAAAAAAAAAAATTTTTTTTTTACTTACAACATTTTCAATTTATGATGGCTTGTTGGGATGTGAGTTCCCTGTAATTTCTGTGTGACTGTAGCCTAAGAACTATAAAGTCAGAGTGAAGCTGTCTTTCCCTTTGAAAATACTGGATTTGAAACAGAGCAGAAGATGCAGAGATCAAACACCAACACAACAGAAGTAGATAAGAGTATCTGCTTACAGGAAAGGGCTGGGGAAGGGGGATGAGGTTTCACTTGAGGGTAATCAAGGTCTCCAAGGGTCTCTGCCCCCCAGTCTTGAAGGCTTATTGCAGGTGTTGGGTGTGGAGGGTGACCCGGTAATGAATCAGAAGCAGAGGGAAAGGACCATGCAGAGGAGACCAGGGTGTAGAGTGGGCGACAAAATCAGTATCATTGCTAAGACAGCCAAGGGGAACACTTCAGGGCCGTGGAGCTCAAGATGTCTGAGAATTAGTTCAATCCATGTTTTCCACTATTATACCACCATTTTATAGGGGCCCATTCATTTGCCTCCCAGGTCCAAATAATGTTTCACAAACATTTACCTGTTACCCTAGAACATTTTTCTTGTGATCTTGAAAAGCTTACACTAGAAAGCTATTTCAGTGTAAGACTAAAACGCCTCGTTCTCACTCAGTCCTGGGCACCTATGGCTCTATCAGCAACTATTGTTTTATCTTCCTCCTGGCTTCCAAAGTAAAAATAAGTCCTACCAATCCAAGCCTCTCAAAGTTCTAAAAACTACCCACTTGTCCAATCCTTTTAAGCTAATGATTCTCCAAAGGTAGTCTGAAACAGACCATCAGTTACGGTGTAAACATGAAAATCCTTAATGTGTCCCTGTATTGAGGTTACTACCCTGGCTAGTGGGGTGCTAATTTATGGATGGACTCTTTCCTTTATGGCAGTAACGGGAGGAAGAAGACTTTAGGAGAAGGGGCCTAGTTGGAAGAAGTAAGTCTCTCAGGGGTGAGTGGTGTTTCCTAAAGATGCTTTGTCCTACCCAACCCCATCTCTTCTCAGCCAGGAGGATGAGCAGCCTCTTCCTTCTCACATTCCTGTCACCGTAATTTGTCTTTTCTGGGCCCAAAGCAATGGATCCATCCAACTTTGGGTTGAAATACCTACCACCATGAGCCAAAATATATATTTCCTTTTTTTAAATTGTGATGATTAATTTTAATTTCCAATTTGATTGGCTTTAGGGTCTCCTGGAAGGGTGGGGCATACTTCCAGGGTGTGTCTGTGGGTGTGTTTCAAAAGGATACACTCTTAAACATGACTGACACCAACCCCTGAGCTAGGGGCCCGGGTGACCTAGAAGGGGCAGAAGGAGAAAGGCGGCTGAACCCCAGGCTATCTCTCCTCTGTCTCCTATCATGAACTGTGATTTCTGCCACATCCTCCTCACCCTGACTGACTGACACCTCTGAAACAGAGACCCACCAGAAGTCCTTCTCCCTTCAAACGGTTCCATACAGCGCTCCCGAGGGCATAACACAAGCACTGTGACTGAACACCAGCTAACCTGTGAGAAATAGAAGCTCTCAGGTTCCACCCCAGACCTGCTGGATGCTTCATGCTTAACGTGAAGGTCAATAGTTCTGCTGTAACAAGACTTAGCTGCCCATTGAACACCTCTGCCTCAGTCCTATCTGAAGTGAATGATAAGCGATGCTGGTGGTGGCGCTGGTTACCACGTGGAAAGGTCACAACAGAACCCAGCATTAGTTTTAGAGCTTTATTAGGAGGAAGAGGAGTCGGGGAAGGACCAGGCCTGGGAAAGAGCACCTGTGGAGGGCAGAGAGAAAGGTTGGGGGGACGGGGGGGGGGGGGGGGGGGACAGAGCAGAGAGAGGGGGTGGGGTCTGCATCCAGCTTTTTAAGGGCTCCCGGTGAAGCAGACATGGAGCTACACCACACATACGCCGATTTGTGTGACCACGCTGCATGCATGTAGTCGCCAGTGCAACTGATAACGTAAGACGCAACTCCTGAACTGTGCATGTGTGGTCATGCAACTGGAATAAGGACAGAATTCTAACACTATCAAGCCAGGAAACACACAGACTCATGCTGGCCACTGTCAGAAATGGCGTCTGCACTTGTCTGTGTAAATATGAAAAGAAAAAAAAAATGGTTTTGAACCATCTTTTAGAAAATGACTTACATCAGCTGGGCATGGTAACACACACCTGTAATCCTAGCCCTCAGAAAACCAGGACAGGAAGATACCAGTTCCAGGCTGGATTGGGCTACATACCCTGTCTCAAAAAAAAAAAAAAAAAAAAGGGCATATTTCCCATGTTCATTAAATTCTCCTCCAAAACAGGGTAACTTTGTTAGAGTATGTACTTCCAAACTTGTCAACACTGTAGATCAGATAAATCGTAATGTTTTAGGAACCAAAGCAAATAGGCAAGGGAGAGAGGTGGGGGACGGGGAGGAGGGCTTCCCTGAAGGTACAGATGCTCAGTGCTTCTGACTCATCACAAAGGGACCTGGACTGATTCTCACTTTCTTTGCCTATAAATTAAAGGCTTTTGAAGAAGAAAAAAAATTAAGCCAAGGAGAAAATTAGCGCAGTTTCTTTACAGGCGTATTAAGATATTTTTATGCATTCATATCAAAAATCTCTCGCACAGGCACCCCTTACTGCAGTCTCTAGAAAATTCCCTGCCTCTGCTTGTCCCATCCCAAGTTCTCATTGTCCATATAAAAAAGACCTTCTTGCCTATTGCTAACACCAATTAGCCTACACCAAAGTTTACAACAAGAAAGAATTTTTTTTTTCTATTTCAGCCGCGGTCATTTAAAAAGAAGATGAAAATAATGTGGAACTCCCTCCAAAATTAGCCTACGCTGTGCTATAAATTGGTTTTCTTTGTTACCGAAAATTGACTCGCAGTTCACTAGTTAGTTCACTAGTTAGAAAATAGTTGCTGAAAAGCCGGGGCCTCCTAGCTCCTGGGTCCTGCCCGCCTTTCACCGAGTAAACAAACGCGTCAGATTTAAAGCTTTCCCATAATTGTCATGCTAACTTTGGAGCGCAACCTCTCCATTTGCATTTGAAGGAGTTAAATATTAGGCAGGAAAGAAAGTGCTCTTTTTGAAAGCCTGAGAAAATGTCCCTGCTTGGGGCTGCTCTGCCATCTGGGCCCGGGCTGTGCACCGCTCCCGCCCCCTAGACCCTTGGCAGAGGCGCAGGGTCCTGCTGGAAAGGAATGCGGGCATGCGTGCTGCTTCCTTGCTGGGGACGTGGGAGCGACAGTGAGGCGTCCCTGGTGACAGCGCATCCCTAGGTCTCAAGGCACATTCCAAAGGCCAGTTACTGTGCAGGCTGTGGAGTCCCAACCATGGTGCGCCTGAGCTTTGCAGGCTACAGGGTGAAGGGTGTTCTGTGGGCGCGTGTGTACATAAGCATGCATGTATAATGCATGCAAGTATATGTGTGCTGTGTGAGCATATGGATATTCGTGTGTAAATGGTGTGTGCATGGAGGGTATGTGAGCATGTATGTATGAGTGTGAGCGTATGTGCATGCATGTGGTGTGTGTCATGTGAAAATATGTGCATGCGTGAGCATGCCTGTGCATTTATGTGTGAGAACTTGCTTGCATACATGTGGGATGTGTGAATATGTATGTATGTGTGTGCATGTATGTGTGAATATGTATGTATGTGTGTGCATGTATGTGTGCTTGTGTGTGCACACACAAATGCCGTAAAGAAGAAGCACATCTTTCATAATCGCTCTGGCCCACTTATGATATGAGTACCATGATGGAGTCCCCATCCAGTCAATTCTAATATACGCAAACTTAGACATGTTAAATTTGGGGCCAACAAGAAAAACAGTGAGCCAAGGGGCTTAGTTACAAGTAGGAAAAAAGCTCCAAACTCCCACTAGAAAACCTGCATGCCCCTCTACCTTTTCATGTGGCCTGACCTCTGTAGTGGGTCCCAGGGAAACAATTCTCGGAGATGTGTGGGGCTCATCCACCCCAAGAGGGAGTCTGCTAGATTCCCAGAAGCATCCTAGTGCTCACTTATTGCGACCTCTTTTCTCATGGAATTCAAGGGTGCTTTGATTGGAAACTTACTTTCCTGTGGTGAGCATTAGCATTCCCCTCTAGTCCTGGGAGACATTCCAGAGGACAACGGTATTTTTATTTTCCTTTTCCTCCTGGATTTGACAAAGGTTTCTCATGCATCACTGGACTGTATTACAAAGTTCAGAGATTTTTTTTCCTTTCCTCAAAGAAGATCATTGAGGCTGCAAGTAACCCTGGTAGCTGCTAGGAGATGGAATTCTTCAGACCAAACCACATGTTGCACAGAAGGAAATACACACACACACACACACACACACACACACACACACACACACACACACACACGCAAAGAGAAATGCACAGGAGCACTGGAGTCCTCTCCACAGTGCCCAAAAAATGGCACAATAGTGATCCCAGAGGTGTGTACCCACACAAAAAGAAACGTTGTTTGTCCTGCTCAAAAGTAATCCGTATGTGGAAGTTTCTAAAGTGCATCTGCTGCCATTTCTTCACTTCGCAAGTCTTTACTAAATGGCTACAAGCTGTGCTTGCTTGTCAACAGTAGGAACCAGCCCGGAACAGATTCTGGCTTTAGCTCTGGCTTCCCTTGTAGACCAGCTAAGTTCCAGCAGAGATGCTTTGGAGACAGGGTGCTGCCATCTGAAAAGTGAGTATGGGGTGCCCATTTCAGAAGACTCCCAAAACGATTGAAGTACATACATGTCAAGCACACCATAAGCCATTGGTACCGCTGTTCATATTATCAGCCTCGACATGGGAAAGGACATTCGGATATGTTTATTTGTTGTCAGGTTCTATTCTAGTTACTAGAGACAGGCAGTAGAAAAATAAACATGAGTGTGGGGAGCAGAAGAAATCCTGAATGAATGTAGATTATTGACATGAGCGCAGTGGCTACATCAAGAACCCAATGCCTCAGACCCATGGGAGTGGCAAAGCCTTCCCCACATGAGGCTCAGAGGGATGACAAGCCTTTCTTCTGATCCAAGTAGGAATGTTTAGAAATGACTGATCAGCACGTGCAAAAACTGCCAACCAAAACTTCCTCCTCCCCGATGACTGCAACCTGAGCCGGCTCCCTTACAGGGACCTCCTATTAGGACTAGACGCGCCCTCCTCCATTGCTGTACATAATAAACCCTCTGACATCGTCGCCTGTGGTTGCGTCTGTGGTTGTTGGGTAGTAGTAAGCTCCCTCCACCAGAGCGAGCACAACCCACCTGATGCCAGCTTTTCTATGCGTGTGTCTGTCCTCCCTTCATTCTCAGATCACTCCTGTCAAGTTTCTAGGATAAACCACCAGGATGTGGCACATGGAGGTGTTCTCACAGAATTGATGTTGTAGTCATATGATAGACAAAGACAACAATTAAAAAAAAAAAAACCAACCTCTTAAACGTGATCACCACAAACAATGCCTTCCATACAGAGAATAAAGCAAGGAGTTGGGGAAGGAGGGTGACTGGAGTATGCAGAGCAGGAGAAAACAGCCCCTTTATAAAGGGAGGACAGGACACCTCACTGTGGACATGACATGGATAGAAGCCAGCTAGGTAAGAACACAAGCAGGACAAGGTCTTTGGAGGGCAGAAGTTCCAAAGTCTTGCAGAGCAGTGAGAGATCCTGGGAATCTTTCCAGCAAGAAGAAGAACTGATTTACGACTTAGGAAGGGCGTGCCCGCTCTGCAGAGTAAGCTGGACATGGAAGTTAGATGAGAAGTGGGTAATGGTGGTCTGCCAATCTGCAGGCACTGGGAAATCACACAGAAAGCTCTTCCAGGGACAAACCCCCGCCTGAATGCATGGAGCAGAGCCCAGGCATTGTTTTTGTGGTAAGGGGACTGTTGAGGGAATAGGTTTGTGTGTTTAACCCCCAGGTAATTCTAATGGATAGTCATGGCTAAAACTACTAATTTAGGAACTATCTCAGTGACCCAAGGGACAGATTTGAAAGCTTTCACTGGTGATTGAAATGAAGACACTCAGAGATCATGGTGTCCATCTTGAAGATGGAAGCAGATCAACAAGGGTCAATGAGGACAGGAAGTGGGAAGCAGGAAGGATACCGGCTTGGGGCAACAGTGTAGAAAGTGATCCCACTTACCGAATGAGGAAAATGTAAGCAAAGCAGATGGGCAATGGGAGCTGCAGATATAAAGACTGAAATTGGGTATCCCGGCCACATTCCATGAGGTGCTTGTTAGACACAGATTAATATAATAAAACCCTGATGATGGAGTGGAGGGACCCAGCAGGCAGTTGATTAGAGAGCAGCAAGGAATTCTCGGTTCTGCCTACGTCAGAGCTGTCCAGAAGAACATTCTACAACGACAAACAATGTATCTGTGGTGTCCAGGCAGGGGCCACCAATTTGAAATGGGGTTAGCGAAGCATTTGTGAGGAACTGAATCTGAATTCAACTAAAAGTCAAGTAACTTATTCAGCAGGACAAGTTTGACATGTGTAGCTGATTTCTTAGAACTCTCCTCATTTCCCAGGTCACAGGTCAAAGTCACCATATTGTTACTCTTCTCACAGCTGTGAGCAAATACCTGGTGAGGAGCAATTCAAGCAGGGAGGGTTTATCTGGACTCACAGTTCCACAGAATACAGTCCATCGTGGCAGGGGCATCCTGGCAGCGGTGCTTGCAGAGGCTGATCAAACTGCACCTGCCATCAAGGAGCAAAAAACGCCGCTGTTCAACCTCCTTTCAGAACCCCAGTCCTTGGAATGGTTACACCCACATTTAGAGTGGACCTTCCCACCCCAACTTTGTCTAGAACCTTCCTCAAATGAAGAAATTTGTTTGCTAGGTGATTCTAGATTTGGTCAAGTTGACAATCCAGATGAACCATCACAACCAGCATCATTCTCAGCCTAGATGACTGCAAAGAGCCAGCTGTCTGGCCATATTTCCCAGAAAAGAATACTTTATATTCTCAATGCAGCAGCCCAAACAATCTCCACAACTTAAGAAATGGCAGGGATTCTTTCTGTTTATGGCCCTCTAAAGGCTCCCTGTCTCAATACAGTAAAAGCCAATGTCATTTCAATGGTCCACAAGAACCCCTCCATCACTGGAGTTCACTTCCTACCTCAACACTCACTGATTTCCATACTGTCCCATAATCAACTTGACTATCTTGTGCCTTGTTTATTCCTTTCCTACTAGAAAACTGACGCCACTAGGGAGGAGAGTCATTCATTCATTCATTCATTCATTTGCTCACTGCTGTACTAGTACTTAGAACCTAATAATTTGACATATCCTTCCAAATAATTAAATCAGTCTATAGAACATTTATCCTCACCTATATTATTTAGAAAAGATTTGTAGCTGGGTGGTGGTAGTGCACACCTTCAGAAAACAGAGGCAGGCAGATCTCTATGAGTTCAAGGCCAGCTTGGTCTACAGGACAGCCAGAGCTGTTACATAGAGAAACCCAATCTCAAAAAACCACAAGAAAGAAAGAAAGAGAGAGAGAGAGAGAGAGAGAGAGAGAGAGAGAGAGAGAGAGAGAGAGAGAGGGGGAGGGAGGGAGGGAGGGAGGGAGGGAGGGAGGGAGGGAGGGAGGAAGGGAGGAAGGGAGGAAGGGAGGAAGGGAGGAAGGGAGGAAGGGAGGAAGGGAGGAAGGGAGGAAGGGAGAAAGAGAGGAAGAGAGGAAGAGAGAAAGAGAGAAAGGGAGAAAGGGAGAAAGGGAGAAAGAGAGAAAGATTCTCATCTAAGCTTATCTCTTCTAAAAATGTAGATGAGCCACTGGATTTTGAGAACTAAGTATATATTTTTGAAATGAATATAAACTATGTTACTACTGTAGTAATTTATGCTGATTACTTCTTAAAATTTTAATATTTTGAGTATATCAGGTTAAGTTCAATATGCTATTAATATTAATTTCATCCATTTATTTTCGTGACTTAATATGCAATTCAAGCCATAGGAGATTTAAAATCACATATGTGGCTCGCGTTATATTTTGGTTGGACACACTGATTTGGAACATGAGAGGAAAAAAAGCCAATGGAGTTCTGTCTACTCAGACTAGAGAAAACACAAGACAAGGCGGGGTAGGGCTGAGGAGAGAAGGAGCTGCTTCAGAGGGGACAGTTACCCACATCACAGGAGTCAAATGAGGGTTTGTGTCATCTGACAAATGAGGGTTTGTGTCACCTTCTGCTGAAGCATTCGGGTGGGATTGTGTAGATGGAAGCCCACGCAGGAAGGACTTGACATAAGGATGGGTGCTGAGAGGAGAGGGCTGGGGCTCAGCTCAGCCAGGAGGTAGCGTTTACCTAGTTTGCCAGAGGCTCTAGGCTCCATCATCAGTCCCACAAACAACAATCCAACAAATCAAGCTTTAAAAAAAGAGAAGAAAGCATGCAAAGAAAGAGAGACTCAACATGAACAATTCTATCAAGAGTTTTGCTAGAGGAAAAAAAAAAAAACAGAAAACAAAACCAATGAGAACATGGGAGATATTTTAAAGAGAGTCATTGGTTCAAGGGATGAAAATTACTAAACAGATCATCTTCAATAGATTTCTGAACATTAGATTACTTTCTGTATGAATAAAAAACTTGGGGAAAAACTGTAAACCACAAGGGAAAATGAATGTTTGCCAACTGAAGGAAACAGCCTAGGAAGAGCGATCCTGATTAGAAATTTGGGGCTAGATGCAAAGATTATGGAAAGATGGTGTCTTCAATGGTAAAGACCACAAAGAGCATCTTCAACAGACATTTTGCATGGCAAATAAGCGGTGAGGTTTGGCTGGGTAAATGACTTGTCAATAGCACGTGGCAAAGTTGAAGCCAGAGGCAGAACCATGATGATATCATTAAAAAAAAAAAAAAACCAGCCCACATGTGTGTCTTATGTTTTACGTATATTAACACTAACCTATGCGCCAACATCGGGAGAGTGGTTCTGTTTTGTTTTATCTTTGCTTCTGTTTAGTTTGAAACAATTGAGATCATATGAATCCCAGGATGGCTTTGAACTGGCTATGTAGTTCTGGGATTTTAGCATGCACCACCATACCTGGCTTACATATGAGTACCAGGACATGCATGTGGAGGTCAGAGGACATCTTGCAGCAGTCAGTTCTCTTCTACCACGAGAATCCTGAGGAAAAACTCAGGTTTTCAGGCTTGGTGGCAAGTGCCCTTGCCTGCTGAGCCTCTTACCAGTCCAGATATAGATATTTTATGCCAGAGTTACCAACTGAGTAACTAAGATTGTTAGACTTTAGCTACTTGTGTTTACATCTACTTCTAAACAAAGCCCCTCACAGTGAGAATTGTTGTACATCTCTCAACAGGGCAAAATATACAAAATTCCAAAGTTATAAATGAATAAAAACTAACATCTGTGTACCTACCTCAAGACTTGTTTTTCCAAAGAATTCATTAACCATTGGGTATCCAAGTGGCAAAATTTAAAAAGTAAAAAATTTCAACTTCGACACATTCACAGTTCTAAGAGTAAACACAGCCACACAATGTCAGTGAGGTTTGCCTTTCAGTTTTATGAAACGTGGCATACTGACTTTCTAAGTGAAGCAAATGCCATAGCTTTTCCATATGGATGTGAAAATTCTAACAAATCAGACAGCACTTACAGAGAAGGATTCATGTCCAAGTACAAAAGCCCCTCCCTTTTATATCTACCAAAATCAAATCTAGGACCAACTACAACTTCTCTTGGTTGAATAAAATCTTAATTCTGAGTAATCACTATTTGTTTCTGTGTATAAATTTAAAAGTATATAGAATGTTCTGTATATAAAATTAACCAAAATGATGTTTTAGTAAACTGTAGCTAGAGTTTTCCGGCCTTGCCCACAGTCAGGACAAATCTCTGTCACCCGCCAGTCCCACAGCCGCTCAGACCCAACCAAGTAAACACAGAGACTTATATTGCTTACAAACTGTATGGCTGTGGCAGGCTTCTTGTTAACTGTTCTTATATCTTAAAGTAACGCATTTCTACAAATCTATACCTTGCCACGTGGCTCGTGGCTTACCAGCATCTTCACATGCTGCTTGTCCTGGCAGTGGCTGGCAGCGTCTCCTTCTGCCTTCCTGTTCTTTTATTTCTCCTCTGTTAGTCCCGCCTATACTTCCTGCCTAGCCACGACCAATCAGGTTTTATTTATTGACCAATCAGAGCAACTTGACATACAGACCATCCCCCAGTACAGCCAAGTGCAGACCATCTCAGACACCTGCACTCAGGCCCATGGTCCTAATCATCCTCTATGCAAACCTGCTGGGTAACGCCACAAGGAACCCAAGAAGGGCTCCCACAGGACATACATTAACATCCCACAGCAGTAAACTGTTTCCTGCTTCGTCTCAGGTAAACAGGCAGTTATTACTTCCAACTCCATTGGACATCTTATTTAAGTTTCTAAAATTTCTTTCCTTAATATGTAGGAATCTGTCTGAAACTTGGTTTGTTAAATAAGTCAATACTTCTCAGTGCCTTAGATCATTGTATTCAATAATATTTTAAAATATCTATGTGGGACTCCAGAGATGGATATAAAAAGTGAGTATTGGAAAGGAGATCAGATCTTGAATGTTCCTCAAAGGCATGTGTCTTGAAGACTTGTCCTTCATGTGTCCGTTGTTGGGAGGTGATAGGACATTTTGATGTAGGTTGGAAGTTGGAAGTCTTTAGGTCATTGGGGTTTCTCACTTAGGCCAATTTAAAACCCTCAGTCCTGCCCTTTTACTGCCTGGCACAAGGTGAGAGGTTTCTGTTTCCCTGTGGCTTCCTTTCTTGAGGTGTGCAGCATCAGTACACTACAGGTCCAAAGCGATGGCACCAACCAGTCATGGACCAGAACCTCCAAGTCCGTGAGCCAAAATAAACCCTTACAAACTGATGATCTCAAGTACGTGTTACAACACAAAAAGCCAACAGAAATTCTGTGAAGCTTGTTTTGAAAGGTTCCAGCTGTGTGCTGATTTGATGTGGCATCTTCTCCTGAGGTTTGATAGGATACATTTCCAGGTAAGAAGGCAACCTCTTCATGCAGGTCTTATAAGCCAGCATCCATCTCTTGCATATACGAAAATATGTTTCTGCTCACCTGTCACCAAGACTGTATGCTAAGGGATCTGTTAACGTCTATTGTCAATTTACCACATTGCTTACCCAGAAATTATTATCAACAGTAATCCATACTCTCAAGATGGTAGCCTGAGTTGACTCAGTCTGTGGCTCTGAGGGGTAAACGTTCCTGTATTTGAAGACTGAAATGAATGACTTCTTTTCGTAGAAAAGATAAATATACCCTTTCCACTCTGTATTAACCTGGTTCCTGATCCTTCCCTGGTTGATCTGTGGTTTGTATCCAGTCTCCTGATTCTCTCTCATAAGTGCTCCCCACCCCTTTATTTTTCTCAGCCTCCAAAGAGTCTCTAGATCCTTCAACAGAAACTTTGGATCTCTAAGCTCCCAGTGTCTCCCTTCCTCCTTCCTTCCCAGACCTCTGGGTCTCACTCACTAGTCTCTCCCTTGTACTTCCTGATGATGAATGGAAGAAAGACGGGCTGTAAGAAAGCGCCCGGGCTCCCAGTCCTCTATTCCTTCTCTGCTGTCAGGATTAGTCCAGCCCCCTCCCAAGCTCCGGCTGATGCCAGGACACTGCTACATCAAAAGTTTCCTTAGCAACAAACGCCTATATATAGAATACCTGGACACTTCCACCTGGATGTCCTGAAAGTTACCTCCACTCAACACATTCAAAAACATACTCACTAACCAAGGTGTTCTTTTATCTGCCATGTGGGCTGCTCAGCAACCTACTCACGCAAGCCAGAAACCCCTTATTTCCTTAGCCCCCAAAGTCAGTTGTATTTAGATAAACTGTATATTCAGACCAAATCTGAACACATGCATTTTGCACCAATGTGTTAGCGTATAATTTTATGAATACAGTCTTCAGGTCCCACGTGCAGTCTGACTTTGGACTGTCACCACCCCCGCCCTTGGGCTTTCCTCTCTGAAGTTGTTTTGTGGACAGTCAAAGTCCTCTCCTTCCAGGCCCCCCTCCTGAATCTCAAAACACGAAACTCAAGGATCGCTGCTCATCTGAAGATCTATGTAAACCACTCTCCCATCTCTCTCCCCCTTGGCATAATGTTCAGATATTTCTCCAAACATACCATGTCCTCCATATTTGGCTCTTACCTATCATCCTCTTCCTTCCTTCCCTCCAGGCTCACAACCCCCAGGTTGTTGCTTTTATGTGGAGTTCCTACTCCGTTTTCAAGGCATCTTGTTAATGTTGTTTATTGTTATGTTGTTTGTTATATATTTATTATACATCATTTGTTACAATGCTTTATAATTATTTACTCATTACACATCAACCTCTGCACCGAACTGTAATTATTAAATGTCGCAAGCTGCTTAAGGGCAGCGAGCACACACCTGCTCATTGTTGCATCTACAGTATCAAGCCTAGTACTCAGTAGGTGCTCCATAGATGTACTGAACTTGAAATGCCTCGGTAGTATACTCAGATGAAATGAGGTAACCATGCTAATGCAATGAGTGAGCTAATCTTCACTGCCTTCCCCCGTTGACAAGCATCCCCTTAGACACAGGAAGCAGGTGATTTGTGATCTCGGAGACCCCGGTGTACTCGGAAGGGAGTAGCCTCCCGGTTTCTTCATTCTTCCCAGGAGAATGACTTGCATTACACAACAGGGGAGTCTGTTGGCTTTTCCAAGGGTAAAACAGCTCCGCTGAGCTGTTCCGGGCCTGGGTGTCTCTCCTGTTGCTCTGAGACTGCTGCCTTTCTTCAGAATCGAACATGCCGCAAAGAATCTCTGTAACAGCATGCTGTACCTTATCGTGTTAGCTGCGGCTAGAGAACAAGGGGCCGCAGAACCCGATTGTACTTTGTCTCACAGCCGTAGGGGAAAGGATGGAGCTTCATCAAGAAACATATATCCAAATGGAAACTCACTAATGCAATCGGAAGTTATCAAACATAATGCAAATCAGAAGCCCCACACTGCTAGACTCTCGGTAGGAAGAGGTAGACAGCGTTAGACTGTACAAGCTTCTAGTAGGGATAGACTCAGTACTTGAGTAAAATTGCTCACAAATGTTCTTGCTCACTTCACACAGTAACTGATCTATTTTATTTGGTTTTCACTAGAACACTTTCTCTGAAAATCACTTTTGAATATAAAAGATAAGTAAAAGGGACCAGTGGTCAGGGAGTGGTGAAATCAAAGAAATCCAAATATGGACAGCACACTTCCAAACCGTCAAGAGACCTTCAAAAAGGACTTCAGTAAATCTGGTCCATAGAACAAAACACTGTCACCTCACACAGTGTGGGAAGTGACAGACTTGCTACTTATATTCTCAAACTAATAAGCAGGAAATTGTACAGCGAGTGAAAGGGTCAGCACTCAATTTCCATCCAAAACAATGAATAAAAAGAATACATCTAAGTGGTTGCAATTTCCCGCCTTTACCCAGCGGTTCCTGCATGACCGTCATCAACCAAATTCAAAGAAAATGTTCAATGGAATTTTCCTCCTCATAATGAATCAAACTTCAGCCCAAATTAAATAGTCCTTTTCCTTTCTCCAGAAAATTCTGTTTGTCTAGAACTAAGGAAGGAAGGATAAGCATATTGACATGTAGTCCAAAATTATATTCAGTCTGTCATCTCATATATTTGTATAGAAATGTTCATCTCTAATCTATACATTAGATACATAGACAAATAGATGTTCATATATATCAATAAAATCTGTTGTATATATTAGAAATGCATTATATAATTATTTATTATTAATAATCAATGTATTAATAGCTGTTATGAATGGTAGTATGATAATTTCATTAATGATATAAATTATTAATTTTCTTTGAGACAGAGTGTCATGTACCCTAGGTTGGCTTTGAACTCACTATGCAGCCATGAATGGCCTCAGACTCTGAACATCCTGCCTGCATCTCTCAAGTGCTGGAATTACAGGCATACCCCTCCACTCCTAGTGTATGCAGTGTTGGGACTAGAACCTAGAGCTTTGTGAGTGCTGGGCGATCACTCCACAAACTGAGACAAATCTCCACTCCACAATTTTAGTTGATATCTTTATTAATATTCTCACACATTGTAAATGTATATATGTTATACATACCACACTATCCATAGATACAAATATGGCTATATTAGTGGGTAAATGGTGCTTTCTAACATAGGAAACAAAAAAAAAAAAAAAGAAGAAGTTTGCTTAAATGACCTCTTCAGTAACTTACTCCATTGAGGTGTAAAACTCTGACCCGAGAATTCCCAGTGTGTGTTAACACCAAGTGAGCATTTGTGGCTTTGGCATTATTTACAAGATTTAATTATTTTTGTTTTGTGTATGACTGTTTTGCTTGCCTGTTTGTCTGGATATCACTTGTGTGTCTGGTGCCTGAGGAAGCCAGAAGAGGGAGTCAAACCTCTGGAAGTGGAGTTACAGACAGCTGTTAGCAGCCTAGTGTGGGTGCTGAGAATTAAACCCAAGCCCTCTGAAAGAACAGCCAGTGCTTTTAACCCGAGAGCGTCTCTCCAGCCCCCAGTGCGTAAGCATTTGTGATCGGTTCCTGTGCACTCCTTTTGACCACCTGGAGATTTTACAGTCTTGTCTTTTTGATCAATGTGTTCTATCATTCTTCTCTCCAGAGAAGAATGGGTCTGATTTGTGCAGGAGCGTGGGAGTGGGGTGGGGGACAGGTGCTATATATGCACCAAGACGCTCCAGCTCCCACCCCAGCATCTAAATGCTACAGTTTATTAACAATAAAATCAGACACAGTGAATTATAACTTGGGAGAAACACCCTATCCCAAACACTATCTCTATGCAACTTTACATGGTGGAATAGAGATTGGTGGATACTTAGAGAGAGAGAGGAACCACCTGGGAAGAGGAACAAGAGGTGCTAATTCAAACTTGAATTATCTAGGGAAAGGACTCATATTGGTCTGTAGTTTGTGGACAAAGCTAAAAGGTAAACAAACACTGTGGGAAGTATCTTTGTCTATGCGGAGTCAAGACAGAAACCCAGTGTCCCGCCCTTGAGAAGAGCCCCTTTATCTCGGCAGGTGGGAAGCAATCAAGACTTTATAAACTGGCAAGGTCTCCAAGGGTGTCCTGACAGCGCAGACTCGCTTTCCCCATGAGTCACTGCTACTTCAGTCAGCTCAGTGTGTCTGTCCTGGTTTGCCCCTGCCTCCCTTTACCTGTGCACTCAAGGACAGACTTTCCCAGAGCTTGGTGACCCACTTAAGGGACAGGGACCTTTATATCCAGGAGGCCTTTCACATGCCAAATCATTCAAATGACATTATGCTTAAATATCCTTATTTGGGGGAGAGTAAAGGGTTATAATGAATTATCCCCTCTCTTAAAAAAAAAAAATTCCTGTAGCTCAGCTGTAGAAGTTTGAATGTTAGGTATCAAACAAGGTCAGTTAGTTCTAAATGGGTTTTATCCAGAGTAACGTCTTTCAACCCTGAAGGCACTTCCTGATGATGCCTTGCCTCTTTTCAAGTTGCCAGAGATTCAGAGGACAGGCTCCCTGGGAGTGAGGCTTCAGTTTGATCCTTGTCCCATCAGTTTTCAAAGAACAAAACCTTGGTGTTTTGTTTCAACTCTATATGCATATATTTCCTCATCTGGAAAAGATGGATAGAAGTCAGAACAATAGCCATTTGGGCTTATTAGTAATATTAAATGAGAAAATATGCATGATATACTTAATACAGCATCAAGGTACATAAGTAGTATATGTTGGTTATTAAATGGCATTATTGGTAGTAATGATTACAATTGTTAGGTAACAAGACTATTTCATGACTGATCAGGTCTTGCTTAATGCTTAATATTATTGCTAAAATATGTAGCAATCTTTACTACTTTATCATGACAATGAATATATTTTATATAACTGTTGTAAACAAAACGATCAATAATTAGCCAGCATCCACCTGGGGGCAGAAAACAGCTACATGGAATCATGTACTGATCTCCCATAACTTCTGTGTCTGTCCACTTTAAATGTCTTTCTGGACTGGGGCATGTCTGTACTCAAGGTTTTCCTGGACCCCAGGATTTTTAATCACTGTGATTTGTATTAGGCGCAAGCCTCTGAGACAGAGGAAATATCAATGCCTTCCTTCTGAAAGCTTTGGAGTACATTTCTCTACTCCTAAAGAAAGGTGGGCCTGAGTATCACAGAACATGGGACACTGCAAAGGGACTGTGGCTATGCATTTCCTAGGAGAAGGCAGGCAGGAGAATGAGAAAATGGAACATACAGAATGATGGGTTGGTTCTTGACAGGGCCTGTCCCTGGGAGATAGTGCTAGGAGATAAGAGAAAGGGTAGAAATCATATGCCTAAGTTGAAGTGGGGGTGGGGGAGACAATGTTACTGGACAGTAGACACTGAGTTAGATGGATTCTCCCAGCTAACAGACCATAACAGAAAGGTGGGTAGACATAGGAAACTTTGCACACTGAAGCTATTTATAATCCCTAAAAGAGTACGGATATGTGTTAGATTCGAATTTGAGGTCCTTATCTTGCACGTCCTCTGACTCACCTATGAATCGTTCTGTGCTTCCTTCACTGAGTATGGAAACAATTTCACATTCAACTATTTTAATCACCCCTCGTCAATCACTCGTAGATAGTTCCTAACCAGTGACTAATACATTTTGCTTCTATTAAAGATGGTGAGGTTGATGACTGAGTCACAGTGCTGGGACATCCTGCTTGGTATCAAATGTTCTACTAATGGCAAACAGAGTTTACCTCTCACCTGCAGGAGGATGCCAGTAAGCCTTCACACTGTCATCTGGAGCTTCTTTTTCCTTCTAGCCAAACTTGGGTAAGCTGCAGTAGAGCGCAAGCCAACTCAACACTTGGCCTTGATCTCTGTCATGTGTATGAAGGATAGTAGGGCCTTATTGAAGAGTATGTGGTGATTTTGCACACTGGAGAAGGGAAAACAGAAGCTGAAAGTTGGTCAGGGAAGGGAGGCTTTGTGAAGTTAGTAGAGTGATGAGATACATCAGAGGACTAAACAAACATTCATGGAACAACTGTGATACCTGAAGCACCATGAGAGATGGAAATACAAACAAACACAGCACACTAGCTTTTAGGGGAAACAATCTCATGTATATGAATATCCAGCATAAACCACATTTTTATGTATGTTTTCCCATTCATATTTTCAAAGCATTATGAGCCTGAAAATATTGTCTGTTTTTGACAGGTTACAAAAATGGCTCAAAGAATTTTATTAACCTGTTCAATAGGATCATAGAGTTGGGTTGGTCAATAGTAGAGCCAGGGCTGACGCCATGATGCGCTGTGCATGAAAAGACAGGGAGTGGGAAGGAGCAATCAAAGACACAGTCTAGCAAGAAAAAAGATTGCATCATGACTAGCAAAGGAAAGGGATGAGAATTTGATTCCACAATAAATAAGTTAGTCCTTGAGAAGGGGAGAGAGCTTCACTGGTACAGTGCCCACCTTACAAGAACCTGGGTTTAATCCCCGGGCTTTCTAGGGAAAAAAGATAACCTAGGAGTGATAGTGGTTCCCACCTGTAGAGGTGGAGGTGGGGAGACCCCTGGGGCTAGCTGGCTGGGTAGTGGCACCCACTTGCAGAGGTGGAGGCAAGTGGACCCTTGGGGCTAGCTGGCTAGTCAGGCTAATTTACATCCTGAGTTCCTAGTCAATGACAGACTGTCTCAAAAAACAACGTGGGTAGTACCTGTGGGTGACATCTGAAGATGTCCTCTGGCTTCTCCACACACACGTACATGTGGACCTACACACAGACACACACATAAACACACACAGTCCCCTGAGCTTCGCTTGCTGTGGAGTAGCAGGATCTCAGAAGTACATTATAACACAGTTACAATGACAGAGGCAGGACCTGGTGGCGCACGCCTTTAATCTTAGCATCTGGGAGGCAGAAGCAGGCAGATCCTTGTTGATTCCAGACCAGCAAAGGCTGTAGTGTCTTGAGGGGAAAAAAAAGTTTAGAGAAAAGATAGTTCACATTTCTACCCAAAATCCTAGGCCAGGAAACCAGCCAAGGCTCAGTAGAACCCAGTCTACAAGACCTCTTCACCTCTAGGTAGTTTAATGACCTCGGAAGCCCCTTCAGAAAAGTGGCTATCTGTACATGTGAAACACTGATATCTATTTCCCACACCAACTAAAGCTATTATTGACAACTAGGTCTTGACCTGCCTTGTAGCTCTATAAAATTATATGCAAGTTATAAGAATGCATTACAATAAAACCACTTTCCCCACATTCAGTAGAAAAATCTAAATTACTTTGCACTTTTGGTGTTCAAGTATCACAGCTGAGCTCAAAATAATGTGATAACAAAAACATATTTTTATAGTAGTTCACAGTGCAATGTAGTCCATTTTAGTTCCCTAACCTTCCAGAGATACATAGGAATTCTTCTCCCAGTATAAGAGAAGAGAATAATCGATCATAAGAAAAGCAAGTCTCTTCCCACACCCCCAAAGCTGGTGGGCACACAGGCAGAATTGTAGCCCACACTGGCCTATTGCAAGCTGTCTTAGTTAGGGTTTCTATTGCTGTGAAGAGACATCATGACCACAGCAACTCTTATAATGGAAAACATTTAATTGGGGTTTGTGGTGATATATTGTGCACCCCAATAAAACTTGTCTGGGCATCAGAGGACAGAGCCAGCCACTAGATTAGGCATAGAGGCCAGACAGGTGATGGTATACACACTTAATCCTATTACTCAGGAGACAGAGATCAGTCTGGATCTGTGTGAGTTCAAGGCCACACTGGGAATAGAGCCAGGCATGGTCGCACACACCTTTAATCCCAACACTTGAGATCTCATGTCTTTGCTTGGGAAGCACACACACCTTTAATCCCAGGAAGTAATATGGCAGGGCAGAGAAAGATATTTAAGGTGTGAGGAAACGGGAACTCACTGTCTTTAGACTGAGGATTTCGAAGAGGTAAGAACTAATGGCTGGCTTCCTCTGCTTCTCTGATCTTTCAGCTCTCACCCCAATATCTGGCTCCGGGTTTTCTGTTAATAAGACCGTTTAGCAATTCATGTTACAGGGACTGGCTTACAGTTCAGAGGTTTGGTCCATTATCAACATGGCAGGACATGGCAGCATGCGGGCAGACATGGTGCTAGAGAAGGAGCTGAGAGTCCTGCATCTAGTCTAAAGGCAGCAGAAGAGACCTGTATGTCACACTGGGTGTAGCTTGAGCATATGAGACCTCAAAGTCCACCCTACAATGACATAATTCCTCCAACAAAGCCATACCCACTCCAACAAGGCCACATTGCCTAATAGTGCCACTCCCTGTGGGCCAAGTTCACACGCATGAGTTTATGGGGGCCATACCTATTCAAACTTCCACACAAGCCGAATGCCCTTTCAGAATATCGTGTGGCCTTACAGTTCACAGAAATGTACTCTTTGCTCTTCCTCATCAAGGGTGACACTTTTAGAAGGTGGTTCGTTTTGCCAGCCTTCCCTTCAGCAAAGTCATGTGATTCTCTTGTATCTCTGTATTCCCTCCCTTATACAAAAGCCCTGAGTATACAAACTGCTGTCTGTAGTACTGAGAGTCAGTTGTTACAGTTTTTTGTTATTTTCTAGCTTTGCACACTGTCATTAAATCTTTCCCTCGGTCTACACTGCATAGCTATATAACACAAACACACAAAGAACGGAGCTGACAGCTAAGCCTGGGAATGGGTTACTATTTCGACAGCAGCCTAAGAAAGTCAATCAAAAAAAAAAAAAAAAAAAACTAAGCAAAGCTTAGTTTGTTTGAGTAAAACTCTATGGTGCTAGATGGTTTTTTCTCAACTTGACACAAGGAAGAGAGAACATCAATTGAGAAATTGCCTCCATCAGACTGGCCTATAGACAAGTGTATGGGGACCTTCTCTTGATTGATGATTGATGTAGAAAGGCCTAGCTTACTGTGGGCAGAGCTCTCTTTAGGCAAGTGGTCCTGAGTTGTATAGAGAAGGAAGCTGTGCAAACCATGAATTGTAAACCAGTACACAGTGTCCTCCAATGATCCCTGTTTGAGTTTTCTATCTCAAGGTTCCTGCCTTGGGTTGCTGCCCTGAATTCCCTCAATAATGAGCTATAATTACATTGTATAAGCCAAATAAACCTTTTCTCCTCCAACTTGCTTTTGGTCGTGGTAGATATGACAGCAATAGAAAGCAAACTTGGACAGCTACTGAACAGGAGGTCATCCAAACATGCAGCTGAAATACCTGTATCCCCAGAGTTCACAAGAGAAGCAATTAGATGAGAAAGAGCATACGTCAGTATCAGTGTCTGCAAACAAAGGCAATCACCCACGATCTTACAGATTCAGGTTTCCTTTACTTGATCCATGTTTGGATTCCTTTTCTAATTCATGGTTCCCAAATTAAAAAAAAAAAAAGTAAATAAATAAAACAACTGTAGGTCCTGAATCTGAGCATTACACTGTAAAAAGTAACTATGAAAATGATATCATATTTAAGATCCAGAAGACAATTTCCAATGAGAAAATTGTGAGCAGACAACTCTTGGAGGGGCATTTCTACTCTAGCCTCTCACCCACCCAGTGATATTTTCGAAATACACTTATGTTCCTAGATTTTGGGAAGTGAGGATGTAAAAATGAAGGAGAAAGAGCATACACTCTGAGTAGACCACCATCCAGATTCTAACCTGGAAATTATAACATAGCAGGGGTCCTGATTCTGCCAACATAAAATGAAAACCAACTCAAAAGTAGCATGTTGGCGAAGAACAAAGAAACTGGTCTAAAAAATTGTCTAAGCTCCTTCTAAAGCTCGTATACAGCCTTGCTAATTGGCGGTAGCATCAATGTTAGCTGTTTAATAGGATATCATCAGCAAAAGCAGAAATGTCAAGGAGCTCATAGTGACATTGTTTCTATTTTTGTGAAATAGTCAAGTGATACTTATGCCAGGGTGACTTAGTCTTGACTCTGGCACACCACTTTCACAGAGAGCTGGAATTGGCTCGTGACTGGTACAGAACAGAACCCTGGGCAGAGGAGCAATCCCCACAGCTTGGCACCCTGTGCTCACTGTCTCCTTTCTTACACACATATTGAAAACAAACTTTAAGGCCCCAGCATCAAGTCTCCAAGCTTCTGCAAGCTGTTGTGAAAACTCCAATCAGCAGCTCACCCCATCACACAAAGAATAACTGATGCTCTCCGTGTTGCTAGCCTGTTGGGGAACCTGTAATGCTCCATAGACGTGATTCATCTTGCTTACCTTCTCAAAGCAAGAGAGGACGTTGTTCATGTTTGCCCCATGCTGGTGCAAACAGTGGCCATTACTGTTATCAAACTAGTGTCTGTGATCCCTAAGTAGTGCTCTACTTGGTTAATATGGCTATAAATCAGTATTGCCTTAATTTTTAATTGGAAAAATTCTATTTATCAGATAGAACTCGGTGCCTTAGGACTGGAGAGATGGCTCAGTGGTTAAGAGTGCTTGCTGTTCTGGGACTGGAGCTCAGTTCCAAGCACCCACTTTGGGTGACCTGTAAGTGCCAGTAACTCCAACTCCAAGGAATTCAACACTCTCTTCTGGCCTCCAAAGGAACTTTGAGTACACACTGCTGTGCCCATAGAATGCTGCTGCCCGAGCTTGAATGAACAGCAAACAACTTTTCAAGCTCAGCAAGTCATATTTTTTTCTTTCATTTATTTTTGATTGTTTCTTGGTGGGGGAGGAGTAGTCATTGGATATCCACAGTTCCCTAACTCTGCATTTTACCTCTTCCAGGGGGAGTTAGCATCCATGAAAGGACCTCAGACTCGGATTGTTTTCTGCAAACAGAGCAAAGACCTTAGATCCTGCATCCAGGCTTTCTAGTCCTTCACTTAGCACCCAGGATGCTTTTATTTCCACAGCCAGAAGTAAGGGACACAAAGCAATGGTAGTGATTTACAGGCTAGTTTCCCAGGGGGGTCAGCCTCAGGAGGGGGGTCTTCCTGTTTTTACTAACAACATCCTCCTCCATTACAACTCTGTTCCTTAACTTCTTGCCCTTTAAGATTGGGATACTACTATTCATGTGCTGCATCACCTTTCTATGTATTGTATGAATCATTAACTCCCACCTGACATTAGAATGAACTTTAATTATCTTCTAGCTCAAAACCCCATTTTGGAGCCTACTGAAAGGACAGAGAGTAAAACAGTTTTCAAAGGAGTGCCTCTGATATCACCAAGTAGGGATACATCAGGTTGCTGCATGGACCTGCGTGGAGAAGGAGCTTTAAAACTCTATCAAAATCTTACAGAGAGGACGCAGTTCAGTTGGTAGAGTCTAGCAAGCATAAGCTTTGGGTTCTATTCCCAGCATCAAGTAAATTGGGGTTACACTTAGAAAGCTGAGGCAGGAGGATCATTGTGAGTTGGAGGACAACCTGAGACTTCTTCAAACAAAAAGTAAAACTGGAACAGAGTTGGGTGAGTCGGGTTGCATCCCAGCAGGTGTGCAGGAAGCACTGGGTTTGATCCCGAGCACTGCATGAACTAGGCTTTTACCCCAGCACTCATCATGCAGGGTGTTATGGAGAGAGGATCAGAGATTCAAGGTCATTCTCACTATATATCAAATTTGAAGCTGTCTCAAAAAATCCCCTCAAATACACACACAAACCAAGCAAACAAATCTGCATGGTTAACACGACTTTATGGTCCTCCCACGCTCAGGACTTTGGAGGCTTCTCCAGGAGATCAGAGTTTCAAGCTTAAGTAACAAGTTCTCTGATCGTTGCCTCCTTACTTGTTTATGTCTGGAGCCTGTTGCCGAGAGCCACAAGGAACAGTGCAGGTGAACTCAGTCCCTGAATGACACAGCTTACTTATATAAGCATTTCCTACATCCACATCCATGAGCTAAGGGAGACAAATGGTCAAAACTGCAATACAAGCAAAGAAGAGAGATTAATTAAGTCTTGAATCGGAGCCTCAGAAATCACCAGGGGGGTCAGGCATGAGGTCGGTATGTAGCAACTAAGCATGGCAAAACCTGTAATGAATAATTTTGCCACATTGACCAGGTTCCAAGATGCGTGCTGAGAGATGCTTGGTGGGAAACCCAAGGCACAGAATTTGATGAGAGAAAAGAGGTTTCTTCACACGTGGAAGAAAGCAGGGGAAGCTCCATCCTTGGGGGCTTCGGGATGTGACGAACTTGAGACAAGAGGATACAATGAGACAACCACTTTGCAAAGTCTCCCTTACCCACAGAGGAGCCTTCTTCCCTCTCCTCTGGTTAGACCGTCACAGGAGAAATGACTTCCTGCAGCTAGTTAATTTTTCTTAGGTAAGTCAAAAGGATGAGAGTGGGGTGGAATGAGAAGGGAAGGGGACGGGAAGAAAACACAGTTTCTAAGGATTCCTATTATGTATTCTGCTTTTTGTTTTCATTTGAGACAGGGTCTCATATAGCCCGGGCTGGCCTTGAACTCACTGCCAAAGATGAATTTTAACTTCTGATCCTCCTGCCTCCACCTCCTGAGTTCTGGGATCACTGGCCAGTCCCACCATGCCTGCTTGAGTCTGGGGCTGGGATCGGAAACTAGGCAAGCGCTCTGCCAACTAGCTGAGTCCCATGGCGACTCTCCTCTGCCTCACGGCTGCTTTGTCATCCAAATTGCTTTACTGGCAGCTGCCACCCCCACTGGCACTAATGCCCAAAAGTCAGAGGGATTCAGCCTCCTAGTTCTGGTCAAGGCTCAGTGTGTCTCCAGAACATAGAGGCCCTCAGTTCCACTGGGAAGGCATTATGACTTACATTACTGGAGAAAGGAAATTGTGACCAGAGACTTAATGGGAAGTTCATTTTCTCAGGAATGGGGTGGGGGCGGGGCTGTTCAAAAGCCAGCTCACCCGACTTAAAGCTTTGAGTCTGTCATTTTGAGTCTGACTTTTTTTTTTTTTTTTTTACTTCTTCTCAAAGGTGTTCTGGGGAGCAAAGCATGTAGGCAGCATAATAAAAAACAGTCTACGGGGCTGGAGGACCCCCACCAGGGGACTGGCATTTAGAGATAAATGGACTGTGAGAAGGTTACTGGAATTGCCATTCCCTGGCCAAGTTCTTCTTTCAGGCAGTAGAGAGCCGATGTGAAATAAAATGCAGCACAATGGCTTCGAAGGAGTCTTTGTGAGAATAAATAGGACAGGAGCAGACTCTCCTAGGCTATGTTTTTTCCCATTGCAGATTAATAAGAGAGGCAATTATGTAATAATGAAATTTACAGTTAATTGATACCAGTTAAGCACGACTCTGGTTAGTCTTATTAAGTCCTGTTAGGACTGAAGAGATTTCTTTCCTTTTCCATTGCGTGGAAATTTGACATCTAGCTCATCCCCAATTACAATCTACTAGAAATGGGACAACAACAAGAACCATTTAATGTGTCACAACACGGGAGAAGGATGGGGAGAAGCAGAGGCTTTTCCAAGAGGATGGAATAACCAACAAGCACCCTTACAGTGTGGTATGCCAGAAAACTGCTCTTTTTTCTTTTTCTCCCTCCCAATTTTTGCACGGGTTTGTTGTTTTTTCTGTTTTGTTGGTTTGTTTTGGGTTTTGTCTGTTTTGTGTGTGTGAGAGGTTTCTGTTTTGCATTGTTTGTTTGTATTTTGCTATTTCTTATTTTCTGGGCACAGTGTCACTCCTCGAGGATACATTCTTTTTGGGTGAGCTGCCCCTACTAAGGGCATTGCTCAAAATAACATTTTGATATTGTAAGGTCTATACCTTCCCTTTAATGAGTCAGGTCTGGAGCTTGCATTTCCCAGAATTGAGATGGTAATGAAGTCATTAGTTTCTTCCTACTTGAAGCCCTGGCTAGAAAGCAGAATTCTATGGGCAAAGCCTGAGTGGCTTTTTTTTTTCTTTTTTCTTTCTTTTTTTCATAAATCTCACACCCAGCATAGCTGTAACACCTGTTACATTTTCCCAGGAACCTGAGCCCAAGACCATTTCCAATTTATTTGCTCTTGTCCTCACACAGGACACTGACAAAGGCCCAGCTCCCTGCTTTCCAAGGCACTGCTAATTGAAAATCTCTGGCTGGTGCAAATGTGAACTCAGACCCACAAGAGCTCCAAGCCGGGCCCCAGCGGTCATTTCCTCCTCTTTTAAAAATTCGCCTCTATAATGTAGGTTATACAAGATTAATTTGTTCAAAGGAAAAATAGTCATTGAACCCTTACCCTCAATAAACTTCTACTTTCCTTGCACCATTCTTTAAAAAAAAAAAAGGAAGAAAAACAAAAAGAAAGAAAAGAGGGGGAGATAATAAAGCCCAGAGATCATCTAACCCTACAAGGCTGTTTGTGAGAACAGAAGGGCTGGAGGGTGGGGAGGGCTGGAGGGTGGGGGCAGCACAGTGCATTCGATCCTGTTCTGTGCTTTTTAAAGATCCTTCCTGAATATAAGAAGGGGGAACAAAATTGAGTCTAGCGTGATTGAGGATATGTAAAGGCAGGACAAGGACAGTTGTCAGGTTTAAAAGGAAATTCAAAAACTGAATAATTAAAAAGGGAAGAAATATTCCTATGGGGGCCTTGGAAGCGTTCAGGTCTGTGTTCCCCCTCTAGAAATGATGGGCATTTCTGGGCATAGTCACATCTATGAGAAACAAGTATCTGGAAAACAAGGACATGACCCAGCTGTCCACTGTCAGGCAGCATGTGAGGGATGGGGGGGCGGTTACACTGGTGTAGGGGTTAGAAGTAGAGTTGATGGTAGCACTATCCTGCCTGTGCATTCCTCAGCAAGTCTGAACATTAAATCCTCGGGACCTGAAAGTCCCAGCAGCTGAGTGCCAAGCATCATACCAGTTCTTCCCCCAGGCCCTTGAGGAGATTCTCACCGTTGGGTTCTGCATTGTGCTTCACTGACATGTTTTTGTTGGTTGTTTGGCCGATTTGCAGTTTATTATCCTTTGTGGGGTGTTTTTCTTGTGTTTACTGTCATTATTGAAGCAAGTCTCGTTCTTAAATGTCTCACTCTTAAAGTGCATTCTCATATTATTCCTTCTCTAGTATTTGTGAACACGGCCCACTGTAAGTTTTGACTAATGAAATAGGATGTGTTAATTAATGGGAAGAAGCTACCCCTTCATTGAAGACATAGAAGTCACCAACTTTTTAAGCAAACATCTAATGGACTACATTCCTTCAACATAAATGGCTGTGGCTCAGCTGTGAAATGTGCATGTAGTTCTAAACCCAACATCAAAAAGAAATGGGATGCTCAGAACCTTTGGGACTTATTCAAAAGTTCTTAAGCTGGTCAGAGTCTGTTTAAAATAGATTTGAGGGGAGGGACTGGACAGATGGCTCAGTGGATAAAACCCTGGCTGCACAGCATAAGATTTGGAGATCCCCAGCAATCATGTGACTAGTTGGGCAAGTATGGAAGCCACCTGCAATCCCATAACTCAAGAGGCAGAAACAGGGAAGCCCTAAGGCAAACTAACGGGCTAGACCAGCCAGAAATGAGCCCTGGGTTCAGTAAGATACCCTGACCTCATTCAAAGAAGAAAGAAAGATGCCTAGCATCAATTTCAGGCAGATGCACCCCCACAGATGTGCCAATAAACATGCAAACATGTATACATACATGCAACACACCACAGAGAAAGAGGGTTGGATTACTTTTTATTGGGAAGATGAGAGGCTCATAATAGACCAATGAATGGAACATTTTTAGTTTATTTTTACTTTTTTATTTTTTGCAGGCATGATGACACACGTCTTTAATTCCAGCATTCAGGAGGCAGAGGCAGGTGGATCTTTGAGTTTGAGGCCAGCATGGTCTATACAGTGAGCTCCAGGAAGCCAGAGATGCATAGTGAGACCGGGCCCCGACTCACCCACCCACCCAAACAAACAAACAATAAATAAAGCACCTACATGAAAATTCTCACATTTTTAAAAATCAAAAAGGTCGGATTTCAATCACATATCTCAAATTACGTACTAGGTAACCTAAGGTGAATGTTACGATCAGATCTTGTTATTGTTTGTGTCATACTTGGCAATGTTAGCAGTGGTCAGCCCTCAGAAGTGGATAGTGGTACATTTTATTCTGTTCCTTGTTTAGGATTGCCTATATGCTTTTTATTTTGCCTGAAATAAGTCTCAATTTCCCCTAGAGTTTCAGTATAAAATTGAAATACTTGAAAAAATACCAGTCATTCCTTTTTAGCCAATGGCAGTCTTTACCTAAATTCTGAGTCTACTTGCATTATCCAAGGTCTCCCTAACTAGCCCCTCCAGCATCCCTCTATTCCCTCCAGCCCATATTTCATGAGCTCTAATTCTGTAAACTATAGGGTTTTAACAGTACATGAACTCCAATTTAAAAGAAGTTAACAATTTAAAAATCAAATGGATTTGTAAAGAAATCTATAGTGGACTTCGATTTTTTTTTTTTGTCTCCTCTTAAGTCTACCATAAATACAGTGCACAACAATTTTATCCAAAGAATTTTATGTTCCTGTCCATTAAACTGAAAATTAAAGGTAGACTCTCACAGAGGAAAAGTCACACAAAACCAGATTCTCAGCACGCCTGATAGAAAATTGTAAACAAATGAACAAAAACACATGGTTTGGAGAATGTACTCTTCTTACCTATTAAGAAGAATCACTAACAATGATTCACTTAGGTATACCTTTCCCTGTTTGCAGAAGTTTGGCTTTTTTCTAGAATCTTCTATCTCCTTGTTACTGTTGTTTGCCTTTCTTTTTAGGGGAGTGGTTCTCTGACTGCATTGACCACAGCCATGTCTTGCCCTTCCTTCCTCCACTTTTGATAACTGATATCTAAGAGAATTCAGCCTGACCACCCTTTCCCAAAGGGGTTGATGCTCTGTTGCAATATTTTCTGTCAGATGTTAGTGCCTTACTTGGTCCTTTTGCTATATTATTATATGTGTAGTATTGATGAATGCTGTCATTGCGATCATCCCCATATCTCATAATTTATTTTCAAAGAAACTTCTAAATTTTTTAGACTAGTAAAATTCTTCTTCTTCTTCTTCTTCTTCTTCTTCTTCTTCTTCTTCTTCTTCTTCTTCTTCTTCTTCTTCTTCTCCTTCTTCTTCTTCTTCTTCATCATCATCTTCATCATCATCATCATCATCACTGTTATTGAAAGCTGAGAAAAAAGTAAGCTTAAGCCTGACACCATTACAGGAGACACAGTAGTAGTACTGGAAAGAAAATTGCCCATAGATAAGGGTACAGCTTCGCTTCTGTGGAGAGACCTGTGTGACTTTGAACATGTCAGTTCACCTCTGGGGCTAAGGCGTCATCATCCGAAAAATGAAAGATGTTCAAGAGGCAGGACAGGAATCTCACTATGCACACTTTTGTTCCTCTCCCCATCCATTAACCCATAAAGCCTATTTGGATTCCTGTGTGGGAGATGCAGCGTTGATTTTCTGCAATGACCGATGGCTAAGATCCACCAGGCCTGTGATTTCTGTACCCCATGAACCTGGCTGAATCTTGTCTTGTTTGCACCCAGAGGTCTTCTTTTGTCTCTGTACTGTTTCTATGCTCCCAAGTTGTTCAAGACAGATAGATGAGTGGGTGGAGGTAACCCCTCTGAATAAAGTTCTAAGGAGCACCTGGGGAGCTTGAGATCAGCTCTGTCTGTAAGGCCTGTGCCACACTCTGGAATCTCCCAGATACCTAGTCTCCCTTAAATGCCCATTCATCACCTAATTTCCATTCCTGTGGAACAAGAACGGGAATTCAAACATTGATCAGAACCAGGCAGAGTCCTACTTCAGGTACTAAGGGTCAAAAGACAGAGTGATCTTTAGATTTTCCTGGAGGAATTTACCAGTGCTCCTCATTCATTTCTACAGTGACCCCAGGAAAGCCTCGTCTCTGCCTCCCCTCTCTTTAAAATGAAGGCCCTCCTTTGCACAGCTCCTTTAATGCAAGTGAAAATTCCAAATTCCTCATTTGTTTAGCCTGAAAACCCCCTACACATTCCCACAAACTACTTCCTTTTCTCTCTTTTTAGCAGGACCCCCCTCTCTTTAATGAAGAGAAGTTCCGAGGGTTTTTCCCATGAATAGATGGCAGGCACCTGGGAGTTATGAATTTTAAAGTGATCATTTTCTTTCAGTCATGCCGGACAATGGCCATCTCCTTTTGACTCACTTTCACAGCTTTGAGAGGCTCTCAGATCAGCCACATTCCAAAAGGACCGGAGTCAGATCAGAGCTGTGCTGGACAGCGTCAAGGTCTCACAGAGAAAAGACAGGGAGCAGATGGCCAGCACCAAGCTCTCCTCCCCCTTTCAGCAGGCAAAGACAGGCGATGTGGGAAAGCCTTCGCCCGGGTTGCCTATTGATCCCTGAATAGAACCACCACATGCCACCAGCCTGTAGGTATGAACCTCTGTTAACAGATGGTGAGATCATTATGAGCAATTAATTCCTTTAATGTATCAGTGGGAACATGTTGGAAGGATGATGCAAGCACTAACTGAATAGTGAGCTTCTCACTCCTGGGGTGGGGGGAGCAGGCAGGAGCTACCTTGGGGGGCTCTGGGAACATCCTCCCAGGCTGTGGCTATGTCCCAGGCTCTGGACAAGAGCTGGGAACCAACTCTAGGGAACCACAGTGTGGTTTTCATTAACTCATTGCGAATCCCTCCCTTTCTTCCTGATTAATGCCAGATTTATCTCTAGATCATTCCTATAAACAGGAACCATCCAAAAACACATAGACAAACAAAGACAGTATCTCTCCATAAATCCAAGACATGCATGAGGAAGCATTTCACTAAAATCAGCACAGGGTCAGGTCATGGATCACCTTTGCTAAACACTATAACCCTGACAGTTCTAAATTTAGAATGAATATTTCAACAGATACAGAGAAATGGTAAATATATGTGCATGTACATATATACAACATGGGTATGTTATACACACACACATTCACACACCACTGATAGATTCTGAAAATAGTACGTTTCAATACATTATTAGTGAGTTGTTTTAAAGCAGTTATTTTAAAAAACAAAGTTGCATATCTATAGACCTTGAGTAAAGGACAGATATAACAAATTAACTCATAAGTTAGGATCCTTTAAAAACTTCAGTAACAATTGTGAAAATCATTCTCATTGGCTAACAGGAAAGCTCTGGATTTGTTTTTCAGATACTGATCAATGCAATAAAAATAGCATTGATGCATGTTTCCCTACTTTCTTTAAAATAAGAGTTAGGAGAAGGAGTGTTTCTCATTCACAGGAAAAAGTAAAATCTTATGGAGTAATGTAGGTCCTTGGGTATTTAGGTTTTAGGAAGACATAAAACTCAGAAACAGAAAATTTAGACAACAAGTCCCTTAATTCATATTTAAATGGCATCTTTTTGCTTGTAATTAAGATACCCCAGTATCGTCTCTGTTCATGAAATTTACATAACTGTACAATAGCTTGCCTAAATGAAGAGCAAATGGCAGTTAACCTTGAAGTGTAGTATCTTAATTGAATAAATCTGGCTTTAATTCAATAAATCAAAAACACAGAAATAATATCACAGAAGACTTTTAAGAGCAGACTCATTACCTTCATAAACACAGCTCAAAACTGTTTACAGTTGTGTTGGACTACTCAGACACCAGCCAGGATGGCTTCTGAGTCTGAAGAGCATTCCCATACACATTGGCTGTTTTTCCATCATGGCTTCCGGGACAAATCAATGTCAGTTTCCAGGAAACGTTGGTGAGAATATATGAACCCTAAATCAAACATGTAGGCCTACTGTATGAGATCAGTTCTCCTCTGTCCTTCTAGTCCTTCCATCAACATGAGATATTTGATCTTCCTTAATCAAATTCTGCATCCTATGTTGTGAGTGTCTTCACACACACACACACACACACACACACACACACACACACACACACAATAAGGAGAGAAAACTACTTTTTTCTCTTTATTTTCATTTATTTATAGTTATTTACTTTGCATAAGAAAGATAAATTCTTATCACTTTCCCACTTAGATCAGATTTATATGGATCATAAATTCCTTCAAGGCAGGGGAATTGACAAAAAGATGCAGAATTCTTCCCTCCCAAAGTTTGTTCATTAATCAATGCGGTCATGTTTCAGTGATTATGTAGTTAAGGAGAAGAAACCCTGCAATATGTTTTTATTTGCATGAAATAACTTAATGAGGCATCACCTGTGCCTTCCATCGGTGTTCTGGGGGAGAGAATAGAGAGCACAGGTGTTCTCAGAGCACCGTGGTAGGTTTTATACATCAATTTAAACACTCTAAATCTAAAAATCATCTATTGGAATCCTGCAGTGCGCATTGCTAAGGAGTCCCTCACATGCACACAAATAAAAATCACTGTGAAGACATTCTTGGTTTCTTGGCTGGCAAGAGAAAAAAAACCAGGTCGTAATTCATTCTTTGCTCGTTCTCACAGAGTTCACTATTGTACCATCTGCGATATACAATGTACAGGCTCAGCCATAACCCGTACGGCGGGAAAAAAGAAGCATTCACACTGTGAATTACCATTTTTCCCAGCATCTAGCTCTAGTCAAAGACAGCACAATAATAAGCTAGAAGCTCCTTTGTCTGTTAAACATTGTTCTTCATTACGACATGAAAAGCAAATTGTCTTTGTATAGAGGAAGAGCGGCACACAGCCATGGCAGTGGGGGGAAGGGGCTGTCCCTCTGCCTGACCACCTCACAGCTACCAAGGTTGCTTTTCCATCTTCCTTTGCTGGCCCACCCACCTGGGCCTCGGAAATTATTTTACCCACAGGCTTGTTGGGAATAGATTCCTGTTCAGCTGATGGATAGTAGAGACTAACAGAAAGATCTGTATTAGATATTCTGAAGCTTGTATCCACAAATGGATTTTTGTTTTAAATAACTTCTGGGTGCCTCTTTTAAATGTTTGGAACAGGTGAGGCTTACCCTGAAGCATATGCTTTTCTTGCGGGGGCTAAAGAGAATAAACAGGTTATGGCGGGTTGTTTGGGCTCTTAGAAATCAAAGGAACAGCAAGCTAGTAATAACTAAATCTTTGAAATAGTAGATCTACATGGAAAACGTGGCTGCACAGCAATAGCACATGCTAAGTGCTATTGGGAGACTTGGGAAGTAAATAGCTTAGAGTTCTCACTCAAAAAAGGGAAAGTCCTTATAATAGAAACCCATCATTAATAAGACACTAGTGGCCGAAGGCCTTTCTTTCTTTCAGGTGTCAAAAATCCCAACAAATTTGCAACACAACAAACTTGCTTTATAAAACTGTCTTAATTTAAAACAAATCTTGACTGTCTCCTCATATGCAGACTAGTGATCAAACTTTATTCCTTTTTTTTTCTCTTCTTTTCCTTCTTTTTTTTTTTTTTAGTGTGTGTTTTTGTGTGCTTATGTTGGGCCAAGTATATGTGTGCACAGGTTAGAGGTCAGTGTCAGGTGTTTTCTTCAATCTCTCACCCCCTTAGTTTTTGAGACAGGGTCCTGTTACTGAAACTCCAGGGACCCTCCCATGTCTGCCTTCCCAGCACTGGGATTACAGGCCAACACTGCTCCATCAACCTAGGGTTTTTATGTGTGTACTTGGGGATCCATTCAATCCTTATGCTTGATCAGGAAGTACTTAACTGACTGAGCCATCCCCAGACCCGTCAATTCTTCAGCTCAACTCTCAAAGAAAATTACTTGTTAATAATCCTCAACAAGCCATTACCAAGTGTGCAGCAGAACTAAATCCATTTCATTTACTGGCAGGGAGGGACTAGCCAGATGATGTATGACACCTGAGTGTCAGTCCAGCTGTATTTCAGCTTGTGTGTTTACTGTTTTAAAGAGTTGAAATCACATCAGAGACTGGGAAAAGGCATTTGGCAGGGGAATATCCAAAGACAAGCTTTGGCATAAAATCTTGAATCTTATACTGGTGGGTTCTTTTCAGTGTAAATTTGTATAAAGCTGTGTATATGTGGCTCACTGAGCTATAATGAGGCTTTGAAAATGTCACACAATAGGTGACACACAGTAGGTTTACAGCAAACACTAGTTGTCTTTTGGAACTCTTGATTTTAATTTAGGCAAAACAAAAAATGATTACCAAGAGATATGTTCACATTTGTCCCATGTCAGGGTCTCACTCCAGAGTCTAGGCTGGACTGAAATTCAGTATGTAGACTAATTGGATCTTGAATTCATTGTAAGCTTCCTGCCTCAGCCTCCTGAGTTCTGTTATTGCCAGCATGAGCTGCCTCGCTGCCATTCTTTTGTAGATTTTCACTGTACCATCCTTGAAATGGTAACTTGAAAAACTATACAGTGTTTATGAAGATAACCATAGTAATCCCTCTCAATTCTGAAATATTGTTAAATTTTACACAATTTCTGAACTTGGCATACCTAACCCAGAAACTCAGCCCACTCTCTTAAAGTTCGAAAGTATATTCTGTCTAGAAAACACTGGTATGTTTTTACCATGCACTATGTGTCTTAAGGCCAACTTAGACTGCAGAAGGCTTATCCTGTGTGAACACGATGCTTATGTCATCAAGCGAGGAATTATCTAAATTCATATGCATGAGAAAGTGTTTTTTAAAAAAAAGAGTCACATCATAAAACATCTGCCTTCAAAAGCAAGGTCATCCTAGATCAAGAGACAATTTTTAGAACACATGAGCTACTCACTAACTCAAACTGTTGGCTAATTTGTCTTAATTCACCTAACACTAAAAGATGACTAGAGAGTTCTCTTTTTTGAGAATACTTCATTTCCTTGAAAGTTTGTATGCTGACTTCTAAATTGTTGCAGCAAATATATTTTATTCTTTTCATTTTAGGCTTGAATGTCCCTTCTTAATTTAGAATGACAACATTTGTTCTTCAACTCATAAAACGAAGCATTTATTTAAAGCTCCTTCTAGTCCGGTCTTTTCTTACTCTCGGGGAGACACACTGAGTTTGAGGCTGTAGCTCTTCCAGTCAAATCCATTCCTTTCTCCCCTCCTCTTCAGCAGCTCCTTCTCCATTGCTGAAAACATTCACAGGGCACATCTTAGAGCATCATCCACAAGCAAGGACAAATTCGCCTCCAGAAGACAGGTAACTAGGACAGCTGTGACTGGTACACCGAGTTCAGTGGCTTGTGGAGATCTAGTCCAGGCCAGCTGCCAATGCCCTCCACCCACAGGCAGCCCCCTCACTAGCCAGCACAAGGGAAATTTACACAGCCCAAGATGGTCATAGTCTCAAGCTCAAAACAAACTGGTCAACAAGGAAAATCCAACCAATCAACCAAACCAACCTCAGTTTTACACCATTTTTTGTGTGTGTTTACCTATGTATTCCTTGGATTCATAGCCAAACTCTTTCAAGACATTTCCCCTACGGCCTTTTCTTGCCATTTCCTCCTTCCTAATCCACTACAGGCAACGTTCTTTCCAAGTCACACCAACCACCTTGTCAGTCAGATCTAATGACCCAGTAGTCACTCTCCTGACCTTATCATAGTTTGATATGTCTCTTGAGTTTAAAAGATGATCAGCTCCTCCTTATAATTTATCTTGACAAGCTTTCATGATCATCACCACCACCAGTCACCATACTGCCATTATCAACACCACCATCATCACCTTTATCATCTCCGTCAATATCATCATCACAATTTATCATCACCATTGATCATCACCACTATCATTCCCATCATCACCACCATTCTCACCATGATTATCACCATTGATCATCACCACCATCACCATCACTATCTCCACCGTAAATAGCTCACTTCATCCTGTTCTCCTTCAGATACCGCATTCAATTCTCTTCATGTTTTCCCTAATCTTTCTACCTCCTTAATGTATTTCCTAACCCAGAATTTACCAGTACACAGGGTTAATTTATATATTTATTTTAAATGTATTTATTGTCTTTTCTCGCCTCACTCCCTCTTCTTCCAGAATGTAAGCTGTGTAGTACAATAAGGAATATGTCCATTTGTTCATTTTTGTGCTAATAGCTCATGGCATAGTTATACTTAAACATGAATCTTTGTAGAACAAATGAGATGATGGATGAGTGAATAAGTGAAGAACAGAATGAGTAAAGAAAAATATCCATGAAGTTATCTCTAGCTACAGGTGAAATGCCTAACACAGCATCCGTGAAATACTGACTGTATCTGTTTTCTCAAAATGCTTTTATGTCTCTAAAGATGCTGCCCTGCACTGATACTCCTGTTTCCATGGCTACCTCTCTATCTGCTCTGATGCCTCTTCTTCCTCTTGCTGTTTGGCAGGTAGGAGTGCTTGGTGGCACGTCATCCACCCCCTTGCTCTCTATGCTCTTCCCAGCATGCTCTTTTGTGTGTCACCTTGTGTCTGTAGAACCCGCCATGTCATCCATGGTTGTAGTAGGCTAAGCACCATCTAAGTCAGGGCTTTGGCTAGGAAATGTTTTAATATTTGCACAGGTTTTGAGGCAGGAGGAAGCCTGAACACTTTCAGAAGTTATGTTTCTGGCTTTGGGTTTTTGTTTGTTTGTTTGTTTGTTTGTTTGTTTGTTTAAGAATAGCAGCGCAACAGTCAAGGCCACAACAGCGATAAGATGCAACGTGGGCAAAATTTTCTCCCTGTGCTTACAAGGGAAACGAAACTAATGGAGAACCTGTGGTCCCTTCAGCTCTCAAGTTCTGAGACTTGGCGATCCTACGCTTATGTCTAGATAGTCCTGTGTACTGTCCCTGAAGAACACCTGCATTTACTTTGCAGTAACTTCTGTCTTTGCCTCATTTCTGGGGTTCCCTGCAGCCAATTCCATGATTCCCGTTCACTTGAGAAAGCAAAGGACCTGTCATTGTTTCTGTTTCTTAAAAACAGCGGTCTATATTTACCATTATTCAAAACAAGAAAATACATTTTTAACCCACAGTACTGAGAACTGACAGGGAACGTAAGTGGCATACCTCAAGGGGAAGCGCAGGTTTGGAAGGGTACCCATCGGCTTTGAAAAAGATGCCTTCCTCCTCCTCTCTATCACAGCGCCAGGTTTTCTTCTTCATGGTCGTTCTCATTATTTATTTTTTGTCTACACAGTGCCCAATGATGACCAACTACTGAAAGACATCACACTCAATGTATTTTCAATGATGAGTTGAAAGAAAAGTGATTTCTGCCTGTAAATACCGGTCACAACACAGATGAAGCCAAAGGCTCACATACATGTCTAGGTATATGTGCCTGTCTGCTTGTGGCACTATTGGCACAAATCTGCAGCATCTAGGTTATGGGGATGTTCTTAGACACCACACACTTTTACATTTTCAGCTAGCTGTGAACAAATGAGAGACACAGAGATCTGAAGATAAAACAATCATAAATAGACAAAAAAGACTTTTTGAGAAAAATAAGCAAATACAATAAAGAAAAGTCAGTTTACCCTCCCTGGAAATTGTAAGGCATTAGACATGTGCAACAACTTGTTTAATTAATAAATAGTGTCCTTGCATTTTTATCCATATTTGCACGCTGATACAGCATGTGAAGGAAAGACAATTGGAAACTGCCTTAAACATGAACATGAGGTGAATTCCACAAAGAAATAAGAAGGAGAAATATTACTTTTCTACTTCTTACCATATCCCAAGAAATCAATATTTGCAGTTTTTAACCTCAAATTCCTATTTCTTTTCCATATGACACTATCCTCCACACTCAAAATTGCCCACACTAATGTCTGGACATTGAGATGAAACATGAGGTATAGATTTAATATTCTGCTTAGAGGATTCTTCCTATATTTATTGTACTACATCACAAATTTAATTGATTAATGAATTAACCCAGTTGTGGCCATAGGTGGTTGGATTATTGCGGACATACTTTCAACCTAGAGGGAGGGACCGATGGAGGCCACCTCTGAATCCCCATTAACAATCATGTGTAGGTTAGACAAAAGAAATTTAGTGCTGATTTGTAGGTTAAAAAAATAGTCAAGATCCTAGACTATCAGGAAGGCAGTCTTATTATCTGACCAGTTCACATATTGCGCAGTTTAAGACGGATGCTGAGGAGAATTGTCTGGCTTGCAAAATTGTCAAGGGACTAAATGACTTAATCAACCTTCCTCATTTTTATCTACAGTCAATCTGAGCTTATTATTACCAAACCACTCAAGTGATGGCCCCTGATTGAATAGAACATTCCACAGGGAACATGGCAAGCGGCCTCCCCTCCTCCCTGGAGTGGGGAGCCACAGACTTGGCAATGTTCTCCTTTCACCTTCAACCTCCATAGGTAGAAACTTAAAAGCCATTTTGAACATTATCTCATTATCCCTTCACTTTTGAACTAGGAGTTGATTGCCCTTAATTTACAAGGGACACTGTTGAGAACTAAACCAATTTCTCTGGTCACACGCAGAGCACTCAGTGCTGAGCTAAGGACCGACTGGCAGCCTTGGGGTCAGGATTCAACCCTGGCTTTAGCATTTACATAGCGCAATGTTACAGCTAGGTCTCTCTCTCAGCCTTGGAAAAACAGCAAGATACCACGGACAAACAATTGTCCTTTTATGCACACTTAAAATCCTTCTTAAGCCAAGAGTGGCTGTTTTTGAAAGAGAAATAACAGCCAGGCATTCAGATATAGCTAGCGTGGTTTTATTTTATTTGTTTTTCTAGTTGGAGAGCTCTGCTGTTTACTGCTAGCCCAAACGAATGTGCATTCCTCAAAGAGACAAACTAAGGTAACCCTGATTGTGATGTTGACTTTGCTGAAGGCAATGGCCCAAAGCATTAGTAATTAAAGCCCATTTAAAATTAATTTAATTTCAGGCCGGGCGTTGGTGGCGCACGCCTTTAATCCCAGCACTCGGGAGGCAGAGCCAGGCGGATCTCTGTGAGTTCGAGGCCAGCCTGGGCTACCAAGTGAGCTCCAGGAAAGGCGCAAAGCTACACAGAGAAACCCTGTCTCGAAAAACCAAAAAAAAAAAAAAAAAAAAAAAAAAAAAAAAAAAAAAAAAAAAAAAAAATTAATTTAATTTCAGGATCTCCACGAACCCATAAAATCAGACACACGCAAAATAAACAGCTACAGAAGCAGTTCTGAAACCAGTGATCTTCAAAATGAGGAGACAGACGTGAGAGAGCGAAGGAAAGGAATGGGGGAAAGCCGAGGGAGACGTAAGTGGGAGCTGAGAAAGTGGCCAGTGTTTGCCTCCTGGGTCCAGCACTTCCGACCTTCATCTCCAGAGCAGCACTGCTTCTTTTACTAATGATTCAAGTTGCTAAAAGACCCTTTCTCTTTCCACTCCGAAGAAAGCCAAGCAAGGAAGGGACATTTGAAGGCAGTTTTCTGGGTAAACACTGATTTTGTTCATATTTCTCAAAACAAATCAGCGCTCACAGTGGCTCCTGTCTTTAACTTTGCAAAAAATCAAGCAACTGCTGTCTGTAGGGAAGTATTATCCAAACTTCACATGGTCAAAGACATCAACTATTGCTTGTGACTTGTAGACACCGGCTTTCAAGTTATCACATGTTGCTTGGAAACTGACAGAATGTCCAAGCTCTGATTTTTAAATTGAATTTTAATGTTTACTATTCAACTTAATGTTTCTTTGTTTTTGAGACAGAATTGTTCAATGTAGCCCAGGTTGGCCTCAAACTTAGGATTCTTCTGCTTCAACTTCCTGAATGCTGGGATTACAGATGTGAACCATAACACCTAGCTAACTTAACATTTATAAAATAGGTGTTAGAAAGGCATAGAAACATCTTTCTAATAGTTCGAAATTTTTTAATTTAAAATTTTTTTGAAAATGTCATTCATTAGTATTGTAGTTACATCATTTACACCCCTCCCTATGTCGCCTCCAATTCCTCCCATACCCTCCCAACTCCCTGTCAAATTCATGACCTCTTCTTCAGTTATTAAGTGTGTATGTGGGGGGTTATGGAGGTGATGAGAGAGAGAGAGAGAGAGAGAGAGAGAGAGAGAGAGAGAGAGAGAGAGAAAATAAACAAACTCGTTGGGTCCTTGTGTGTATGTATGTGTTTAGGGCTGACACTTCGACTGGATAACCTATCAGGGGCTCATCCCTAGAGAACACGGAGTCTCCCTCTCTCAGCAACCATTAATTGCTAAAGCTCTTTGTCTAGGGGTAGGGCCTTGGAAATACATATTTTAAATTAAGGATTAGTAGGTCTGTGTAGTCAGAAGTTTTCTTGTGTCCTGCCCGGTCATATAGCAGCTCAGACCCAAGTAAATACACAGAGGCTTATATTAATTACGAAGTGTACGACCAATGGCAGGCTTCTTGCTAGCTAGCTCTTATAACTTAACCCATTTCTATTAATATATGCATTGCCACAGGGCTTCGTGCCTTAGCAGTACTTTTACATCTTCCTTCTCCTGGTGGCAGCTAGCAGTGTCTGTCCCATTCTCCTTTCTTCTCCTCTCTCTCCTGTTTGAATGTACCACCTAACCTTATTCTGCCTCATCATTGACCAAACAGCGTTATTAATCAACCAATCAGAGCAACACATATTCACGGCATAAAGAAAGACATTTCACAGCAGACCTGCTCATTCAAATATGAAAAAAATATATGTCCTCCACAGTCCACAGCAGCTTAGAGCTTTAAATGGAAGAGCTAGAGGTGGACTAGGCATGTGGGAGAGTAAGGCACGTGAAAACCAAGTGCTTCCTTTCTCTACTGAGCCCCTTGCAAAACACAGCAGTTTCCATCAAGCAAATGACCTTGTCCTGAACGTAAAATTGCCTCAAAAAAGGCTTAGACTATTTTCAAACCTCTATACTTGAAAGACTTCAAAGCTAACCCAATTATACCCTAGTTGCATGCCATAAATCCTGCTATACTCTGCTAACAATGGTGTTTGTTACATCTCACCAGATCACATGTAGCTGAGGCAATTGTTGATGCTAGTTCTTAAAAAGTCCCTCTAAATCCTAATACCACTCTTACATGCAGCACAATATAAAACATCCCATTTCTCGCCATTTAAACAGTAGCTGGCTGGTCAGCCCTGCCTCATGACGTAGATTCCTCAGGCTAGCAGAGGGAGATGCTTTAGGCAGCTCAGTTTCCCCTGTTTCTTCACCTATAGAAGGGACTAATCAGTGTTTCCCAGCTCAATGGCTCATCTTCCTTACTATGGTGCCTAGTATAAACAATGCTCAGATACATCCAGTATCAGCATGTTAAAGACCCGGGTAGTCAGAGATGGCCCTGACGTTGTTGTCCCAGGTCTACTCTTCAGTAACTCTCCTTAGGTCTAGTTTTCTGAGTTCCTGTGTCTTCTTCTTTTTCATAGAGATTTTGTGTTCGCTAAATGAAGAAATATGTTTAAGCCTGGCTCTAACTTTTGAAGTCATGATGGTCATCATCCCTGTGATAGAAGTTGATAAGACATTCCTAGCGTGTGAAATCTAGCCACATCTTTACATCTCCCCCAACCTAAACCAAATGTGTTTGTGAATGCGATCTAAGGCTGTGTTTGAACACATGTGCTCTTTCTGCTACTCAGAAATAAGATTATGAAAGGGGAAATACCAATTTATCAGTCCACTGGCTCTACTCCCCTCTTTCAGGTCAATAAGAGCAATGCATAGTGAAATGAATGGCAATGATAGAGGTAGGTCAGAGAAGAATTCCCTTTGTAGAAAGAAATGTGCAATTCACTCTCCTCCTCTGCTGGTGGTCTACAAACCCTTGTCAAGTATCTACACATGGCAGCATTACACAAGCTTCCCTGCCCTCTGAGGCTTGTGCCTTGCATAACCTGTGATCCTGTGACCTACCTAATTACTCTCATTTCTCCTAGGTGACCCTAAAATAGCCTCTGTTATTTGCTCTACATTATTACTCATACTTTCCAGAGAAGTAAAATTATCTGTCTTCAAGCTCCAGATTTCAATTTCAAATTGAAAGGATGAATAAACCACCTCCCATCAAGATGATAATACACACACACACACACACACACACACACACACACACACACACGAGCATATATTCCCACTCTAACAGATACCTGTCTGTATATAGCATATACACTAGTGTATAAATAACAGACTTTTTGTTCTTCTATAGAATGAGGGCCTTAGATGAAGAAGGCTATAAAAAGTCCTTCAAGCCTTTCAATTCTAAAATTTTTAATTGTATCTTTCTCTCTCATCATTTCTTATTTTTTTGATAAAACCCACTTGAGAATTTGTGGTTTTGTTTGCTTTGTGAATTAAACAGGGCCTCTTCCAATCCAAACTGACCTTGGACTCTTGGTCTTCCAACTTCCACCTCCTGAATCCTGGGATTACAGGCAAGTGCTACCACAAGCCGGGTTTGTGGCCATGCAGGGCTTCCAAACCCAAGGGTTGTACGTGGTAGGTGAGCACTCTGCCAATTGAGGTACGTCCCAGCCCTGCACATTTCTTAGCATGTGTTTCAGTTGTGTTTAGTCTACAGTTTCTGATCTGCCGTTTCTCCAGCTTCGATGCTCCAGTAGTCACCAGCACCTTCCCATTCTTCCCCACCTCAAAAAAGGTATTCATGAGCCACTACCCTGGGGTCCTCGGTGAGACAAAAGTCTCTCTAGGCAGCAGGGTGCATTTACCCAGCTCCAGCAGGCAGAACTTGCCAGCACACCTGGACCCAAAAAAAAGGATGGGGGTTCCTTCCCTGCCTCCTCCAGCTCGGAGAAAGAGAGCTGCTGAGGCGCCTTTGCAAATCAAAACCTTTTCATCCGCATTTGGTGATTCGCTCTGAATGGCCCTGTCTTGGAAAAGTCTGTAATGTACTATTGTGTGAAAAGGGTAAAATTGGCCTGTCTCATTGACAACGCTCCTCTTCTCACGGCTGGGGCAGGGTTGGGGGAGGTGCCGGGCACAATAGAAAAGGCTCTTTACAAAAGGCCTCCCTCACTGTCTGCACAGGCCGGCCAGTGTACCTGCGTGGGCCCGGCTGTCTGCGCCCTGGGTGTCACCGCCCCCTGTGTTCATCACCTCTCCTCCGCAGGAGACTTGGGTTTCAGCAGGCATGAAGATGGTGCTTGTTTTTAACAAGGCGATTTTACAAAGCTTCCACACTTGAAAAAAAAAAAGTGTGGGGGAGGCAAACACTCACAGGCCATGCCAAATTTACTTCTCCCCAAAGCAGGGAGAGACAAAGGAAATCGCAAGCACACCTCCCAGACACAAAGACGATGTGTGTTCAGTCTCCAAATCCAAGCCCGTGAACTCAGCTCATTATCCCAGTAGCTGGTCAGTAATTCTATGCAGTTGAAAACAATTCCTATGGTCCCATTCACAGAGCGAAGGTTCATCTTGCAGGGAGTCAACTAAATAAAGCCCCAGTGCAGGATGGCTCTACACTGGGACGTGAACTTTTGCATAGTGTTATCTTATTTAATATCTTCAACAATCAACGCTCTTAGGTTAGTAAGGAAAAAAAAAAACCCAGAAGTTAAAAAAGTATATATCAACACCAAGAAAGCAAGCAATCCAGTAAGATTTATAAGAGGAAGGTCAAATTGCCTGGACAGGAGCTGCAAGGTGAGTGCCAGGAGAGTGCTGGCCTTGCAAATGTAAGGACCTCAGTTTGATCCCTAGAATAAAATGCCAGGCACTGTGGAGCAGGTTTGCAATCCCAGAGCTGAGGAAAAGAAGAGAAACAGATTCCAAAGGCCTGAGCTAAGCTAACCGAATTTGAGAGCCCAAGGTCCCAGTGAGAGACCATACCTTGAAAACCAAGATGGACACACACACACACACACACACACACACACACACACACACACACACACACATTTTGCTAATGACTCCACTTGGGCCCAAAAGGAAACTTCAGCAGAACAGAGAAGCCTGGTATCTCTGACTTCATTTCATGTCTGTCCTTCTTTAACTTGGGCTGAAGGCACAGAGATGAGTCATTGTCCTTAGCCTTTTCTCCTGACTCACCTTGGATTCCTAGAATAACAGAACCTCACAGGACAGGCCATCCCTCAGATTACCCATGAGGGTAAGACCTCACTATCGGTCAATTCTTTATTGTTGGGATGGGTGGGTCCTCAGAACGGCTCACCCAAGCCTCCTCTCCCTGGATGCCAGCAGCACCCTCGCTTCAAAGTGTGACGATCAAAACTGACTTGACATCACTATTTGTCCGCAAGGGAGGGCGAAGACAAGTGACTGCCAGTCCCAAACCCCTGTTCTGCCTACACAGGCCCTATCCATTAGAAAATGGTACTAGACAAACACCACCAGCCTTTGAAGTCTAGTCCAAGATACCTCCAAATAGTTGCTCATCCACCACTCTTCCCTTTAAAACATGTGCCTTGGTGAGGCAGTATAGGAGACATTACACACTGATATCTCGGAGTTTCTAAATCTTCTCATTTGTTATGTTATTTTAGAAAAGGACTCAGGTAGTCCAGGATGGCCTTGAACTCACTGTGTAACTAAGGCTGGCCTTGAATTCCTAATCCTTTTGTCTCGACTTTCAAATGCTGTAATTACATGTGTGCACCAACATGCCAGGGTCTAGATTCTTCCTCAAGGGTAAATTTCCATAAGGGAGACAATATGAGACAGGAATCCACCATATCCTGAAGGAGGTTGGTAAGAAAAGGCGCTGGTTTTCATTATGTTTGTTTCTACGTGGGGATGGGGTAGTAGACATGGGGGGGTGTGCTTCAGTGCATGTGCACTGGTCAGTGGACAACTTTTAAGAGTTGGTCCTCTTTCCATTGCGTGGGTCCAGGGATCAGACTCGGATCATCTAGCTTGTGCCTTTGCCTGCAGAGCCATCTTGCCAATACCAAGATGGTGTTGTCTTAAGAAAGAAAGGGAGCTGGGGGCAGTGGTGGACATCTGTAATTCCAGCAGAAGGTAGAGGAAGAAAGGCCATGAGTTTGAGGCTAGCCTGGGCTTCATAGTGAGACCCTGTCAGAAAGAAAGAAAAGAGAGTAAAAGAGAAAGAAATTGGGAAGAAAAGAAACAAAAAATAAAATGAAAGAAAGGAGGAGAAGAGAGGAGGGGGAGGGGAGGGGAGGGGAGGGGAAAGAAGGAAAGGGAGGGGAAGGGAGAGGAGAGAATATGAGGGGAGGGGAGGGGAGGGGAGGGGAAGGGGAGGGAGGGGAGGGAAGGGAAGGGGAGGGAAGGGAAGAGTGAGCTATGGCATTTTCAGAAATGCCACCCAGCTGGTCCACCTGAACCCTAGCTTTATGGGGATCCTCTATGCTCTGTGTGAGTGGGAGAATGAATTTACACAAGCCAGCCCCCATCCCACCTCGCTTAATAAGGAACCTCATCATCTTCTGACGAAATCGAAATGCAATCCTGTTCTTGTTTTAACTGGTTGTTCTGGCAAGGGTCTTTCCAGGACTGAAATTTCTCATGTTGGCAACATAGAGAAGAAAAACAAACCCATTTGCCAGTTCCCCTCATCGTCAGCTCTAATTAGAGGCAATGCTAGGGCTCCTTTCACAACAACTGTACAGGAGGTCAAGGGGACGCTCCAGGGAGAGCGCAGGGCTGCTACACAGAGAGAGGTCGTGGGTACCGCAAAGAGCAGTGGAGAGACGCTGCAGAGAGAACGACCCTGGGCACATTCAGGAATACTGGGATCTCACCGGGCATGACACACAGGATCTCAGAAAGGCAAGTTAGAGAGCTGTGGGGCACTCAAACAAACTGTTTACAACTGTTTATTCCAGCCCAGTTCCGAGTTGAGCAGCCACAGAACCCCACTCACCCAAACCTGCCCAATGTAACCCAAACAGCAACTAAAGGAAGCGTACAAATTTCAAACAATCCCCTAAACATCAAAATGAATTAAAATTAGAATCTCAAAAGGCTGAATCAGGAACATACTGTTTGAAACATATAAGAAACGTATGAGGATGCAAATGTTAAGTTTTTAAGAATCCATAAAGGGACAAATTTTGACAGGCATGATAGTCACAGATGAAATCTTAAATAAATATTAGCAGATATGGAATAGGGTGCATAAATATAACTACAGATGAGATTTTTTTTTTAATTGTGAAATACAAGAAGCCCTCTACACTCTCACCCCACCTAAAGCTGCCTGGAAGCTCTGCTGATTTCTACATCAAAAAGCCAAGGCTTTCCTCATAAGCCTCCATGCACATCCCTCTCACAGCACTTAGCATCATTTTCTTTCAATGGTCTCAAACCACTAGACCCAGAGAAGGACAGTGTCTTTTGTCTGTCTGTTCCCTAGCTCTGGTCACACTTGGCATGTACCGAGAGCACAATCACAACCGGGTGAATAAATGAATTCAGAGGAGAGATATGGGCTGGAATGTCTATGAGGACTCCTTTATAAAAGAAACAGGGTACCTGATTATCAGACCAGGTGATTAGAAAACATATTGTAGACACACTTTCAACCGAAAGGGAGGGACTGATGGAGGCCACCTCCAAATCATCATTAACAATCATGTATAGGTTAGACAAAGAAAATTTAGTGCTGATTTGTAGGTAAAAAATAGTCAAGATCCTAGACTATTAGGAAGGCAGTCTTAGTTACCTGGCCAGTCCACATATTGCACAGTTTATGACGGATGTGAGAATTGTTTGGCTTACAAAATTGCAAAAAGGGACTAAATGACGTGATCAACCTTGTTGTCGGGGAAAGGGGTAGACTTTTCTGTGTAGACTTGTGAAATAGACCATGTGTCACATATGTAACTTAATCAGGTAATGCTCAAGCAGCTGAAGAGCCAATTAGATTCTTGGACTTGTGTTTTCCTTCCCAGAAACTTCTTATTCATGTCACCTATCTACCATTTATCTGTCTGTCCGTCCATCTGTCTGTCTCTCTGTCCATCTGTCTGTCCATCAATCTATCCATCCATCCATCTACCTATCTATCTATCTATCTATCTATCTATCTATCTATCTATCTATCTATCATCTTGTATGTATGTATCCATCCATCAATCAATCTAGCTATCTTGTATTTATGTATGTATGTATGTATGTATGTATGTATCTATCTATCTATCTATCTATCTATCTATCTATCTATCCATCCATCCATCTATCTAAAGTATGTGTGTATGTGTGAGGGCAGATGCAAGTGTGTGTCGGGACATGCATGCCTCTATGAGAACATGGAAACCAGAAGACATCAGGCATTGTCCTCTGTTACTCTCCACCTATTTCTTTGAGGCAGGGTCTCTTCCCTTACTCTGAGACATGTATTTTTCTCAGTTATGCTGGAGACCAGCAAGCCATGGTGGTCTTCCTGTCTGTGCCTGCCTCAGAGTGAGGTCACAGGCATAGATGGGACACCCAGTTTTTTGTGTGGGTGTTGGGATCTGAAATCTGGTCCTCATGATTATACAAGGGATCTTAACCACTGAGCTACCTCTCCAGCCCCCATTCCATCATTTAAAGGTGAGAAGTGTGTCTTACTTTCTTCAAATCAATTGTGAACCTTCCTGTTTTTTTTCATTTTTTCCCATACGTGATCCCTCCACACCCATCACCCTCAAACCACCTAGAGACATTGTAACACAGTAGAAGTTTAAACACACACACACACACACACACACACACACACACACACACACACACACACACACTTTGGGCCAGCATACGATATAAACACACATAGTACTTCCTATATTTCTGTCAAATACCCAATTATGGAAGCAAACCTCATCAGACGGGTAGGAAGCCTGATTCTAGCAAGGCTAAATATTCCACTAAACTGCCTGCCAGACGCTGCTAGTATCAACATTCTGTTCTTCTCGAGAAATTGCAGCTTAAAATCAATCCAGCTTTTCCCAAATATCATGGCCACCTGTTTAAATCCGTTTCTCCTCTGTACCCAGCATGAAGCCGTATCCACCCCCAACCCAAATTCTGAGTTAATGATTTTTTTGTTGTTGTTAGCTGCATTAAATGCAGGGATCAGCCTATGATTTTAAGCTCATCAAACTTTGTGAGCTGCGGACTGCCAGGGTTCCATTCTTCAAGCAAGCACCCATGCCGGCAACCCCACCTAAAGTTATGTTTCCCAAAAATACCACTTTCAGACAAGACATGCAATTGCTAAAATTGCGTCTGGTATTTGTAATTACTTAGGCCTATACCTGTGGTGAGCTGACTTCACACTAGAGGAAATGCAAATTACTCTGAATCCAGGTGGAGGAGGCTTCTCTGAAATGTTTGTTGAAAACCTTACAGCACAACAAACCTGGAAGCTTGGAGACTTTGGCAGATCTAGAAAGCTGAAAATGTCTCAGTCAAACAAGGCATCACTGTGTGTATCTGCATACATGCATCTATACTATGGATGTACATGAATATGGAATCACTACACAATCAGGGCTAGCCCCCTGCAGTGTTTCCTTGGGTTGTTTCTAGGACTGTTGACTTTTCTCACACATCACCTCCTTATCTTCCCTACCTCTGACACTTCACAATGCCCCAAATTGGGAAAATAGATCAAACACATGACGAACATCCATCAGCCCTCATGCTTTCTTATTGAGTGCCATACATCACTGTAATAAAAATTAATTAATGGAAAATAATGTTTGCTAAACCAAATAAACACAAAGCATGCCATCCAGAATTTCCCTGGGCTGTAGTTTAGATCTCCAGTGTCCCCTAAAAGCTCCATGTGATAAAAGCTGATGACCTTGATAATGATGGCCAAAAATGGTGGAGCCTATTGGAAGATCTTTGGGTGATTGGTAGCATGCCCCCCAATGAAAATATGGAACCCTGTTTCTTCTCCTCTTTCTGTCATTTCTTAGTCATGAGGTGAGCAGTTTCACTCCATCATATGCCTCCACAAATAGCTGGTCTTGATGCCATACAATCAATCAATCAATCACAGATGGAAACCTCTTAAAGTCTGAGCACACCCCTCCATGTAAAGAAGCCTAAATGCCATTTTTTTTTTCAGTGAGTTTCATGAAACTGGCAGTGGTTCAGGAGCACATGGTCTAGCCTCAGTCAATCAGGTACAACCACTCAAGGTGTTGAACCTGGTGGCCATGATGGAAAGACACAGAAAGGGCAGAGAATATGTATATGTACTGTCCACTGTGACTTCCAGTGACCTGGTTTACAGGCAGTACCATTTGAGGCTTCCACTGTCTATGATGTATAAACGATTTTCTAAATGGTCTTATTAATGGAAAACTTGGAGCCAGAAATTGGGGCTAAAGCCTGAGAGAGATCAGAGGAACAGGAACAGCCATAGCCAACCTCACCTCACCAACTCTGCAGCTTCTAAAAAGGGAGATACTTCCTGTCTGCCCACACCTATATGCCTTCCTGCTCTGCCATCTGATTTGCTCTCTCTGTCCAGCTACATCACTTCCTCTTCCTGCCCAGTTCTGTCACTTCCTGTCTGTCTGTACAGACCTCCATACCTCCATGGTTAACTAGTGTTGGAATTTAAGGCCTGTCTCACCACACTGGCTTTATTCCCAGTGTGGCCTTGAACTCACATAGATCCAGACAGATTCCTACCTCCCATGTGATAAGATTAAAGACGTGTGCTGACATTGCATGACTTTTGTGTTTACTTATAATGGCTGGCTTTTTCCCTCTGAACTCCAGGCAAGCTTTATTTAATAGAGCACACATAAAATATCACCACAATGAGGGATAGCCCTGTTCTCATCAGGATTGTATGTGTTACCTCTCAACTACCAGATGTGGATACTCAACCTTCCAGGACGTTCTATGGGAGAACCAGCACCATTTTCTTGTTCTGGTCTTTGCCTTTCTTTTACTAGAGTTATCATATTAAAAACCAGGTGGACGCAAACAATACAAGAGAGATTCCTTCCCTTGACTTCTCATCAGTCACTCTGTATTCTAGCCCTGCCCCTGGGAGTAATCACTTTAAAAAAGAAAACAAAAACCCCACAGTCTCACACTGTTCCCCATGGTTGCCTCGAACTCACTAAATAGCCCAGGCTGATCCCATTCACAGCAGCCTTCCTGCCTCATCCTCCTAAGTGTGTGAATCACAGGCATGAACTAGATGCCTAGCTAAGTAATCACATTTAATCTATTTGTTTCTTTTGAAATTCACCTCTCTGTTCTTCAGTCATACGCTCAATACTGGGAGTCTTTGACTTATCAATGTTAGAAAACACCTGCTGCCCTCCACTTAGGCTGAGTGAAAAGTTGGTTCATCTCTACATATCCTCGTCACAGCTTCCAAATATAGTTCTATGACCATTTTATTAATAGTGGCAGTGTGTTTGTCTAGCATGTATGAAGTCCCGGGTCCAATCTCCAGCACTATAAAACAAATCAACACCCACTGCTTTCACTGTGCGGGCTCTACAAGGCCAGGTGCTAGTGCATATTAATTATCTCCTTCCCCTTCACCATCCGTCTTCATCTCACTTTGGGAGAGTTACTGCTCATTTTCTAGTACCAGCCACAGTACTTTCCCAAAAATTGTGCAATAATTTCAGTCATATATTTTTTTTAAACGCTCGAACATGTCAAATAACTTGTTCACATCTCCCATTTCCCCCAGAGACTTGATGTTTATCTGGTGACTCTTTCCACTGGAAGCTTTCCTCTGATATTTGAGGTTCTTGGCTGTTTATATTAAAAGTCCAGAAGCAGTGGGAAATCCAGAGCCTGGGGTGAGGTGGGGCATCATCTAATGAGTGCCTCTGGGGACTAAATGGGAGAAAAGCTTGCTATTTCTTGGGGTGCTCCTTGGCCTGTGCAAGTTTGATTCCTGCATTGTTCAATGTCTCTAGAAGAGAATGCATCCATCCCCTTTGCTGGGCGCACATCGGCTTCGTTCTTTCTTGAGGGCGAGAAGCTAGGCATCCCACCAGGGTTAACCATGTAGATTTTGGAGCCTAGCACAAAACGAACATGTGGCTTCATTGTTCCCAAGGTACAGGAAGTGCCATTAACACATCACTAACCCTTCTCTTCCCCCATTGTGGTCCTTCTTAATTAAGCATGTTTTTGTTGTTATTTGTTCTTTTTTTTTTTAACTATTTAAAGTTATTCTGAATAAAGCCATGCACAATGACACATGTCTATAATCCTAGCTCTCAGGAGACAGCTATAGGAAGATCACAAGGTCAAGCCAGCCTAAGTTACAGAATAAAACTTTGTTTCAAGAAAACAAAACAAGGGCTGGAGAGATGACTCCATGGTTAAGAGCACTGACTGCTCTTCCAAAGGTCCTGAGTTCAAGCTCCAGCAACCACATGGTGGCTCCCAACCATCTATAGTAGGATCTGATGTCCTCTTCTGGCATAAAGGTGTACATGCAGATAGAGCACTCATATACATAAATAAATAAATCTTTAAAAATAAAAGAAAAAAGAAAACAAAACAAAAAATTTGCTGTCCTAAGTAAATATAAAATAATTAAACTCTTAGCATGAATTTTTGTGCACTCTTGTGTTCTGCAATGCCAGCATTAAATAAGAACAGAAAAGCATTTAGTTTTTATACAGAATCACTGAAATTAAACTATCAGTTTTCACAGTTTGTATGTTGCACCCTGTTCTTGCAGGAAACTGTCTACAGTGTCTCATAGGAAGAGCCTCAGGGGTTCCCAAAGTTAGAAGGAATTGTGTACCACACAGTCCTACCACACAGTCTTACACACAATGAGTCTTTGGTTTGTCCCTTGTCTTTTTGTGAATACAGTTCAAGAGCTGGGGGTACAGTGGAAAAGCTGGAACTCCCCCAGAACACATAAGAAAGCCTGTTTTCTCCATCTGCTCTGCAGGAAAGTGAAGCCTTGGTTCTGCCTCAGCCTTTGAAAAGGAATTGGTGGGAAAGTGTCCAGGTGTCCTTCAGATGGCATGTATGCCTTCTTCATTCCCACTCCCAGAGATGGCCATCGAAGGCACTCCCTAAGGAGAGACCACTCCTGACACCTGAGCTCACTTAGGGCATCTGCAGAAAACACGGGCTCAGTGGTGACCTCACTCTCTCCAAGCTTCGCAGGGGGCTCGCAGCTCCCACTCACTAAGCAGATCCAGAACTGGCCCACGAAGAAGTTCCTGCCTCAGACAGCCCTCAGACAGCATGGGTCCTCAGGAGCAGGGATGTCCCCAGTCTACAGACAAGAGTCTGCCCAGAGCACACAAGGGTCAAAAATCACCCTCCAGATCCATTATCAGTTCTTGCTTGTCACCGGCTTTCCTGGGACACTGGCCTATAGAGAAACATGGTTCTCATTGTCTACGTGCATGGGAGGCTCCTGTGAATGGTCTTCACTTCTTTGTGATGAGCAAGATAGCTATGCTTTTCATTTCCCTCTGGGCTTGCCCTTAGGAATTGCCATCTATCAACAGAAGTTGGATAATGTGTGTGTGTGTGTATATGTGTATGTGTGTGTGTATATATATATATATATATGCATATGTGTGTCTGTGTTTATATTGCATGTATGTTGCATGTATGTGTTTATATTGCATGTATGTTGCATGTATGTGTCTGTGTTTATATTGCATGTATGTTGCATGTATGTGTTATATATTGCATGTATGTGTGTTATGTATGTATGCATATATATTATGTGTATATGTGGGTGGTATGTGTGTATATTATGTGTTTATATATATATGCATGGTGTGTGTGTGTGTGTGTGTGTGTGTGTGTGTGTGTGTGTGTGTGTGTGTGTGTGCACGTACATCTGAATCTTCAGTCATAGTCTTTCTTGTATTTAACTCACTGGGATGGACAATGTTTTCCTTGGTTGGAGACCAGATTGAAAATTGTGGTTGGTTTCTGAGACACAAGAGTTCTATTTTCAGAAAGAATTCAATACTAGAGACAGAATGCTACTTTCTTAGACGAACCTGAGTCAGATATACATACCTTTATTTTAAATCCCCAAATTAAGCCTAAAATAAAAAGTCTCCAAAGGTTAAGTCAGTGTGAATGGTCTGGCCTCTCCTTCCTGTGTTCCCTGTATGTGAGGAGACTAAGGAAAGAGAGTGAGGGTGTATCTGCCTGTAGGAGACTCCTGGAGACCAGGAGAATGGGAAGTCCACCTGCAGGAGGATAAGGGGATTATGAGTCTTATATCAGAGCACAAATAGGCCCCACCCAGGGTAAACGACTCTTCCAGCTCTGGCAGAGTCAGTGGAAATGAGATGGCATCCAAGTTTTCTGCAATGATGGCAGGACACAAAGGATGACAGTGGGATTTCTGTCACTATAATGAAATTGCAGAGAGAGAGAGGTGTGCAACAGTGTTAAATCAGAATTCACTTTGCCTCTGTCAACCAATGTTCCAGGACATCTAGTAACAGATATGCTAAAGAGTATGAGTCAGATCCCCACATGTAGAGTTTAAAAACAAACCAGAAGAGTTTGGCTGTAATTCCTGTGCTCTCCTACTTACTGTGAAAACATGAAAGGCTTGGCTGAGGAAGACAAGGGCAGCGAACAGTGTAGATGGCAGTTGTGATGTTGCTGCCATTTGAATGTGTCTACCCAAGTTCATCTGTTGGAAGCTCAAGCCCCACATTCATGTCGTTCTTCTGGTGGTGTGACCTGGTGGGACGTTTGGGGAGCAATCAGAACTAGATGAGATCATGGCAGGAATAGTCCAAGATGGCACTGGTGGCTTTATAAGAAAAGGGTGAGACACCAGGGCTAGCATGCTTGTTCACAAAGTTATGTCTTCCACCATTTTATAATGCAGTATGAAGTCCTAACTGGATGCTGCTGGAACCAAGTTCTTGGGCTTCCCAACTTCTGGAACTAAGAACCAAATATATTTCTAATTTTTAAAATCAATTACTTAGTCTCAAGTGTTTGGTTACAACTTGGTTACAGATCTATCTTACGTATGTCCACCCTAGAAAAGGATGGCTTTGTCACCTCAAGGGTGGGTAAGAGCTTCTTTAGGACTCTCTCAATGTCTAGAGATGGGTTTCTCTTGATGAGATAATACAAAGACTGGTCCTACTTCATCATGCAGAGAGCTGAAGTGATCTATAGAGGTAGGATGGATATTGAGACAACCTTGCACTCTCCATCGAGGTCTATACAAATGTCTCCAATGGACCAGGTATAAACTAAAGAGGTTGTCATTGAGACTGCATATCAGATTGGACTATGAAGCAAGATTCTGAAGGTTAAACCTATCAGAACTACATCCTCATTTATATGTTATGAAGACACACACATTGGCACACACACACACACACACACACACACACACACACACACACACACACACACCCCAAAATGAGAATGCTAGTTGAAAAAATAAAAGCAACACTTAGATGTAGGTAAGACTAGGAAGGAGAGGAAATGGCTTGCTTGTTCTCAGGCGTGCTCAGAGCTAAACAACATGGGAAAACATCCATTGTCAGTTTTGAAGTAAGGTGCCATACCACAACTAGATATAAAGAGAAATTAAGAGTTTTGAGGCAAAAACCAGCTGTCAGACGGGTAGAAAATATGACATAGCTCTTGAGAGAAGACAACGCTCCTGGAACAGATGGGCGCACCTCTGAGCTTTATAAAGCATTAACTAGCTGTTTAAATAAGTCCTTAGCAGATGTTTTCAACGCAATTTTGGAGGTGAAATGAAAAAAAAAATCAAAATCAAGGCATGAGGATAGCACAAGAAGCAGCACTGTAATTCAGAGGGCAGGTATTGCACATGTTTTCTTTTCTTAAAAAACAAAACAAAAAGTAGCCACAGTGTTTGTAAAAAGAAGAAAAGGGGACTCACTGATGACATTTGCAACAGAACAGCCATACATTGTAAAACCAGCTTTTAAAAAAGGACCTTCCTTCATGATATAAAGTAAAAAATAGTTGCAGTGAAGCTGTGGGTGTATATATATATTATATATGTGTGCCCATAGGTGATTGTTTCCTTTGTGAGGGTTATCCTGCTGCTAATAAGTCAAATTCTTAAATATTTATTTTTATTTTTTGTGTGTGAGTCTTTGGCTGAATGTGTGTCTGTGAACCATATGCCTGCAGAGTGTGCAGTGCCTCTGGAGGCCAGAAGGTGCCTTTGGATCCCCTGGAGCTAGAATTACAGATGGCTGTGGGCTGCCCTGTGGGTTCTGGAAACCAAACTCAGGTCCTCTGCGAGAGTAGCAGGTGGTCTTGATTGCTGAGACACCTCTCCAGTACCAGTAATGAGTAAATTCTTAAGGAAAGAGATATTAATAAATTGTAAAGAAAAAAATTTTAAATGCTTTTAAGTTTGTGTTGGAAGCATTGGTATCAATACTGTGTTTAAATATATGTTAAAAGAACAAGTTAGTTCATTCTGTGGAAAATAAAGAGAATAGAGTTCCAGTTCTCTTATTCTGGAGCTCACATGTACACATGTAATTAGAAATAATATACATATGTAATTAGAGCATGGGATAAAGTATCTCTTGGTGCCAGCTGAAGATCAGATCACCCAGGAAAGGAGACCAATGAACACCTATTTCCTGCCCTCAAAGAGCTGATGTTTCTCAAAGTCTGTGGTCTTGTTGCTGGTGTCTATTGTTAAATGAGTTAACTCAGATTCTGTGTGAGTTAACTTGTTGAACAATAGGCAGCTAAAGAGACTGTCGTGGGGTGGATTTGGAGGCTCAGACTTGACTCAAGTGAAAGGATGGGGAGATTTACGAAACTATCAACTTGGTAGCTAGAGAACTCTATGTGTACCCATTTTTCCCTCCCCTTCAACTCCGCGTGGAGCTCGTATGTTGCAGGGTTGGTCCTCAGCCGCTGGTGCTCTTGCAATGAGGTGGAATGTTTAGGCTGGGGAGTGAAAGGAAATTGGGTCACTGATGGTAAGGTAAGTAGGTTTCTCCCACCACACCCCCTCACACACAAGAAGTTCTGCCTTACCACAGTCCCAAGAGCAATGAAGCCAACTGACCACAGGGTGCAGTCTTTAGAGCCATAAGCCAAAGATAAACCTTGCTCCCTTACAAATTGAGCCTCTTGGGTATTTAGTCATAGTGGTGGAAAGCTGTCTAAGACAGACACTATGGTCACGTGACATTATTAGGGTGGGAGAAGAGGAGAGGGGGAAAGGCTGTTAACCATCCCTATAAAATGTGTTGAGGGATAACACTCAGCAATCCATGGGGGAAAGACATCAAAACTCAGGGAACAGAACTCAGATTCTACTACTACACCGACTCCTGTGACAGGATTTGATTTGTCCATTGAATTCAGGATAGCAATATGGGGGTTTGCCCTAAATAAGTGAGTATTAAAGGCTAGGCTTTGCCATGTACTACATGTGTAATCTCTAAAGTTCATTTTCATCTGCCATAAAATAGATATAAAAATAGCACAGCAGAAGTTTGCTGACCAACTTAAATTAGATTGTGTGTTATTTTCTTTTCATTTTTTCTTTAATTTTTTTTCTTGACACTTGAAATGGATTCTCCCTGTATATTCCACACTGATCTGGAACTTGCTATGTAGTCCAATCTAACTGTGAACTCTTGACAATCCTCCTGCCTCGGCCTTCCCAATCCTGGGATTATAGGCATGAACCACCATACCAAGCTTCAATCAATGACTTTTATTATTGTTATCATGCTAACACTGCATGCACAGAGGTAACCTTTTCACTTGGTTGTCTCTATCTATCTACCTCTGGCTTCTCTAGGCATCAGGCTGACAAAGTATTGTTATTAGCAAGGCTTGCAATGCATTGTTAACAATATCACACGCAGCAGGCAGGTCTGATCCCTACCCTCAAAGAGTACACATTCTGTGAGAGGAAATAGTCTCCAAAGTGTAGTGTGCTAGCCCAGCAGGGGTGGTGCATGCCTTTAAACTCAGCACTCAGGAGGCAGAGGAAGGGCCAGCCTGGTCTACTTACTGAGTTCTGGGACAGCCAGGGCTACACAGTGAAACCCTGTCTTGAAAAACAAAACTAAACAAAACAAAAAATGTGGTGTGCTTAGAAACATTCTTGGCATCAGGGAGTTCCAGAAGAGTCATTTGTTGTAAGACTCACAGTGGATTGAGTAACCTCATAGGAAAGAAACGTGAAAATCTTCCCCATGGGAAAGCTAGAGGGAAACAAATGAATCTGGAGCATTACAACCACAGAGAGGATGGCATGTAACCGACACAGATGCTCCTGATCAATTTAATTTCATCCCCTCTGTTTCTCAGCCATTTTCTCTTCTCCTGGTCCTCCCTGTCATTCTTCTGATTCCTGTCTTCCAGCAGATTGTACTCTTGGTGGATAGCTTCTTACTGAGAACCCTCCCCCCATCACCTGGCTCAGGTGCCTCCCATCGCTCTACAGCTGACAGACAGGTATCCAAACATCTTCTGTTCCAAACTGTGCAACATCCGACTGGTACCCAGAGGGTCCAACCCAATAGTTTTTCACTGCAGACAAAGCTGTCTGAGAACCACTCTTCTGATGCAACTGGCATGGGTAGCTAGCACGTTGTTTCTCTCCTCTCTTTACTTAGGCTAACCCCTCTGTGGAAAATGCCTTGAGCCCTGCTTTGCGGACCTCTCCGATATTATCATTAATGCCGTTCAGATCTTGATTCTTTTAATATTAATGTTTTGTCACTTTTACATTTATTTTTGTGTCTATTACTCCAGTAAGCTTCCTGAGACTGAGTTTTTCATCATACATTTTGAGATCTTTGTGGCTGCAATACTATACAACCACAAATAAGATGGGTGGTATTAATCTTTCGCAAAGAATTTTCATGTGCATCATCTTATTTGTTAATCATAGAAAACGTGTTTTAGAAGTATGTGGGAGGGGTAGAGCAGGTTTGAGAGTCTGGTTGACTGTCTAGGGTTGCACAAACAGAAACAGGTCTCATTTCTACTCAAGTTCTCACATCTTCTTTCTTCCCACCGAATAAAACCTCTGAGGAATAAAAAGAAAAACAAAAGAAACTAGTTGAAAAAAAACGAGAGTAGCAAGAAAAAGAAGCAAGAAAGCAGAAGGGTGTTATAATTTAAAAACGGGTTGGAGCCAAGGGGGAGGGCCGAAAGTCACTCACACCATGCAGACAGCGCTCACATAGAGGATTTTATTGGGGAGGGAGAGAAAGGATGCAAAGTGTGCCTCTGAAGATAAGTGCTGAGGAGAGGAGGAATAAGAGAGGAAGAGAAAAGAAGAGGCGAGAAAGGGAGAAGAGAGGAAGTGCAGAAGCATCCTCGTGAGGAGGGGTGGTTGCCTTTAATAAGGGAATCTCGCATGCGTAGAGACTATGCATCCATGCTGCGCATGTGCACAGACTACAGCTGTAGGACCTGGGCTGTCTAGGTATTTACCTGAATGTTAGCAAGTGCATCCTGCTTGTCCCCAAGGGGCAGACCATGTAATGTTTAAATGCTAACAAAGGGCACAGTGGTTCATGACTACAAGCCTAGCACTGGGGAGGCTGAGGTAGAAGGATTGCTATGTGTTTGAGGTCAATCTAGGCGACATAGTGAATTCCAGGCCAGCCTGGGATACACAGTGTGAAACCCAGAAGGGAAGGACAGAGTGGGGGTGGAGGGTGAGAAGGAAAAAGAGGAAGAGGAGGGGAAAGAAGGGGGGAGGGACAGGAAGGGGTTCAGATGTAACACAGTGTCACCCCTCCATGGCTTCTGGCCCTTAGGAACGCCAAACACTGACTCCAGCCAAATAATTTTCTAAATTTCACTCAAGCCAAACAGAATACCTCTCATTGCTTAGGATCTGCTCTTCTCCTACTATTTACAACCCTTAACTTCAAATTTACGAAATTACATAAAGGATTAAATTTAATTCCATAAGAAACCCACATCCTGCCTTGGAGGTCCTTGAGGAACAATGCCTTCCTGAGGAGTTATTACTGTTGATGTTGCTGGAGGAGGGGAGTCACTTTCTTCGGTGGTATAACCACTGGTAAGTGGCCATCCTCCTCATTTGCTGATGCAAATGACCTTAATTAAACCCTGTGGGTCACATAGTCCATAACAACAACAACAATGAAAATAAGAGAGACTTGTTGAGAACAAGAGGGGGTTAGTGGGTATGAGGGTGGTAAACGAAGATAATGGGGGGGGGGTGCTGTGAGAGTGCCTAGCATACGTTATCTACATGTTTGGAACTGCCAAGGAATAGTATACCAAATAAAGAAACACACCTCTTAGTGGGTCTTTATGCCTGTAGGCTCATGCTTGGCGATTCCCGGAGGATCCAAACTGGAAGCCACCTTAGCTCTCTCTATTGTCGCTGCCCACGAGCAGAAAGGCACTTGGATGGCATCGCAGTGGGAGCTAAGGAAGGGCTGTCCAGATGGCGCCTGTCAGGAGGTGTCGACTCTTCAGAGACTGTCTCCTAGGAGCGAAGGGGAGGTTCAGCAGAGTGGCTTGCATCACAATCACACAGGAGTCAGACTCCCTGCTAATGAAAATAATCACACAGCCAGGCATAGTTTGCCTCCTTTGATTTTGTTTGTTTAACCTAAAAGATGGAGAGGAGAGTCTTGCTGGAAATACAGTTTTCATGTTAAACTGCAGTGGACTAATTCTGAAAACATAGAAAGTGTCTATTAGGGATGCTGGGGAGGTGGTTCCATAGGGAATACATTTGCCTTACTAGCTGGAGAACGTAAATTCAATCCCCAGAATCCATATAAAAGGGCCAGTTACAGTGGCGGTTGCTTATAATCCCAGAGGTAGGAAAGCCAAGATAAGTAGATGCCTGGGGCTCACTGATCACGAGTCTAGTGTATTTCATGAGCCATAGGATGGTGAGAGACCCTGTCTCAAAAACAAGGTGGGCAGCATTCCTGAGGAACTCTACCTAACATTGTCCTCTAGGCTCCACTCACATGTACATACATGTGCACCTGCATACATGTGAACAAGCACATATGCACATGAAAGAGAGTATCTATTAGTAGTCTTAATGAGTAGAATAAGATAAAATGATGAGTAATAACAATAAACGATACAGCTAATAAGGGGACTTTAGTTGCTACACCCTGAACTACTTGAAGAAAAACAAAGGTTGAAATGCAATAGCAATCTGTAGGAAGTTTTTGAAAGATTCATTTAAATTGATAGTAGATTCTGGTAAGGATATCCCCCAAGCCCACCCCAGTGCCAAGAATTGGAGTCAGGGCCTCCTTCATGGTAAACAAGTATTCTACCACTGGGCTATGCCCCTAGCTTTTGGCTCCTGAGGTGGAGTCTCAATGTGTATCTCTGGCTGACCTTCAATGTCAGGTATTTGAGGCTGGCTTCACTTTCCCTATGTAGCTCCAGAATGACCCTGCATGTCCGATCTTCCTAAGTACTGAGAGTGTAGGCATGTACCGCTGCACCCCTTGTATCCAGTGCTGTGGATCAAAGATGTGGCTTCACACATGGCAGGCAAGCACTCTACCTGCTAAGCTTGTCCCCAGCCCTGTGTTCCTTTCCTGATTGCAAAGGACACTGTCCAGCCCAGCCCACTAGTCCCTTCCGACTTTTCCACCCTCTAGACTGGACATTCCAGATTTGTCTTTAACCTTGCACTAAGAGAGTATCTCTATTGGTATTCTTAATTAAGGAATAATTAAACAGCTGATCCTAAACACACTTCTAGAAACCCAGAGAAACAGTCAGGTGTTTACCTTGCCATATGCCTGTTAAGAGCCGGTGATAAAATGAGTGCAATATTTTGTGCTACCAATGACAGATACTGACTCTGTCATCCAAGCAAGGGTGCATGGAATGAATTTTTCCATCAGTTTCTTCTACATTGTGAAAAATTTGTGAAGGCAGAAGTAGCTTAGAGTTGAAAGAACACATTCAAGAGAAAGGAGTTCCACATTCCCAGGACTGACCATAATATGTTATTTCTTTCTCCTTTAAAGGTGATTTTTTGATGCATCTCATTGTGAGATGTTCATCAGATCACCTACACATTCCTCTTTACACAAAATCAGGCATTCATTCAGCCTCCAGCTCCTGAATTAGAGATGCGACAACTAGCAAGATGTGAAACAGGTTCTTTTATCTTTTTGCTCATGATAACATTTTTTTCACAGCAGACTCACTTCAACAGGATATGCAAGAGAATAAGAGATAGGTTCGATTTATATGTGTATAGTAAAGAAAAGAAAGGCAGAAAGAATGAACTCAGAAGAGAATAGTAAAGCTGATAAGCATGCTGTGGTGCCACAGCGGAATACAACCGGGGGTGGGGCGGTGCTGCTATTGTGCAGTCCTGGGTTCCACCAACCTGCAACACAATGGGCAGTGACCACTATTAACCACAAACTCTAAAAAAGCACTGTGTCAATTGCAAAAGAAAAAGAAAAAAAAATGTCTCTGGCTTTTAAAACTTGTGGGGTCTTTTTGTTTTGTTTTAGCTTAGGTTTTTTGTTTTTTGTTTTTTGTTTTTTTTTTTTGTGAGACAGGGTTTCTCTGTGTAACTCTGTTTGTCCTTGAGCTCACTCTATTGACCAGATTGGCCTCGAACTAAGAGATCCACCTGCCTCTGTCTCCTGCGTGCTGGAATTAAAGGCATGTGCCACCACCACCAGCTTAAAACTTTCCTAAATTTTGACTTAAGATATTCAACCTTGAGACAAACTATCTTTAGTGTTGATTCTCTTTATTTCTCTGTGTGTGCAAATGTTCATGTGTCTGTACTGCCCATGTGTATGCATGTGTGTGTTGAAGTACCAGAGATCTACTCTTGGTGTCTTCTGTGTTAGCTCCCATCTTAGTTTTCAGGTCAGGGTCCCTCACTGGTACCTGAAGCTCACCAATTTAGCGAGACAGGCTGGTCAGCAAGCCCCAGCCATCTCCCTGTCTCTGCCTCTCCAGCACTGGGATGTCAGGATGCATTGGTACACTGCCTTTCTTACATGGATCGAACTCAGGTCCTCACAGCTCTGCAGCAAGCCGTTCCCTGACTGGGCCATTTCCTGGTTCCTTTAATGCTGATACTACAAGGTTAAAGTTTTCCTGAAACTATTGTGGAGTCATTAAAGGCTCTGAAAGGAAAATGCTCTATGTGCAGAATGACGTATTATTAAATAGTTACGCTGGGGAGCACGTGTCTCCCTCAATACCATCCTTTTATCTGTCACAACAACCTTGGTGAGAGGCACAGGTGGCATCAAGCTCCAAGCTGGCTTAGCAGGCTTGATCATTTCCATGTGGAGAGCAATGTGTGTTTAATTGCAAACTAGTTGGCCTCCAAGCTCTAACCCATTAGGTTTGTCACGGATCCAGCAGTGTCATTTTACAGAATCCGGAGAGCTTCCCCCACAAGCCTTTGCAGGCAGTCTTTACCCAATGGCAGAAACGTTTGATTGCTTGTTTCCTATGATACGACCAACACAAACACATACAGCCCAGTGGCCCCCACATTTGTCAAACACAAATCGAAGTTTGCACAATACTCCATTACTTCTTTGACAATGTCATACACTGTATTTTAATCACATTCCCTCTACCTCCTTCTAACTCCTCCCAGATCTACCCCCTCACCTCCCTAGTCCCACCAACTTCATGTTCTTTGTTCTAAAATAACTTAAGTCTAATCTGTGTGGTTCATGTACCCTGGGTGTGGGGCTACCCACCAGAGCATGGTCACCTACCAGAGGGCATATCCTTAAATAAAAAAGAAAGAAAGAAACCGGACTCTCCTTCCCCTCAAAGCCATCAACTACCCATGCCCCTCAGTTAGAGGTAGAAGCCATCATCAACTGTCCATGGCCCCTCAGTTAGAGGTAGAAGTCATCATCAACTGTCCATGGCTCCTCAGTTGGAGGTAGGGGCTCAGGAACCTCTCACCACTCCATCTAGACATTGACTGGCTGGATCTTGTGTGGGTCTTATGCAGGCAGCTGCAGTAGCTGTGAGGACCTGAGTGCAGAATCCTGTCAGATGCAGGAGACCCCACTTTATTCTAGTTCTCCCTGACCTCTGGCTCTTACAGTCTTTCTGTTCCATCTTCTATAATGGGCCCTGAGCCTTAGTGGGTGGTGGTCATTTAAATATCCCATTTGTGGCTGAGCACACTGCTGCCACTCATTCTCTGCTTTTGGAGTTTCTGCATTAACCACCATCCACTGCACAGAGAGCCTTCTCTGATGAGGTCCAAGAGCTGCACAAATCTATGGGTAGAGAGATATGAATCTAGAGCGTAGTGTGATGCTATGTCCACTTAACAGAGTAAGAGTCTTGAGTTCACCCATGGGGCCTGTGAACTCAACAACCCTGAGTTCATGGCTAGATTTATAATAGCAGGCATGTGTTTCCTCTTGTAGAACAATCTTGAAATTTAACCAGAAAGCTGTTGGCTAAATTTAAGCAAGACTTTCTTAACCACTCCATCCTTTCACACTGACAGTCAAAACTAGGATTTATTTGATCCTGACTTCCAGCTTCTCTGTAAGAAAACAACTTTTCCTCATCTGGCTCAAACACCATGTTGAAAAAAGAAGACTGAGAACCAAGACAGGACCCAGAACCTCTGAAGTCTGGACCTGTGTTAGGTGCACAGAACCTCTGAAGTCTGGGTCCTTGTTAGGTGCACAGAACCCCTGAAGTCTGGATCTGTGTTAGGTGCACAGAACCTCTGAAGTCTGGACTCGTGTTAGGTGCACAGAACCTCTGAAGTCTGGGTCTGTGTTAGGTGCACAGAACTTCTGAAGTCTGGATCCATGTTAGGTGCATATCCATCTTCCTCATGGTGCCTCTGCCTCAGTGACGCACTTGTCTTTTTCAGACTGGGGCAAAGAGGAGCAAGAGAACCAGGAGATAATGAAGTGAGGGGGACTCATGGGTGAGCTGTAAGAACACATCATTAGCTGTGCCAGAAAAAGCCAGTGTGCACAATTCACCATGGCCCATTAAACAAGCAATTTAAAAACGGGAAATTATACTCCACTATGATGGAGCCACTTACACCCAGGTAAAGTAAATGTTTAATTTCTGAGTCCAGTGACCTTGAGTAAACCTCCCTGCCCCCTCAAGCCTGTTTCCACCATCCTATCCTTCCCACAAAACCTTCTCCAACCTACAGAAGATTCTTAATGCTCTTTTTCCTTGTGAAACAAAATTTTCTCTTTCAAAATGCTACTAGGAGAGGAGATCAACTTACTCAATCTTATATGTAAGAATAGGTTTCCTCACATCTCCTTACTTAGTGAAGCCCATTTACTCAGTTTCAGCACTGGACAGGGGTCTCCTAATAAGGGAGGTGAACTGGCCAGGATAAGGACCTTGATCACACTGTTCTTTACCAGAACTTTACCTCTTTGGGGGCTGGAGGTGCAACCCTTGCTTACCATGGTTCCCTCTATGCTAACCTTCTGGAAGGCTGTGTTTGTTAGTCAATATTCGAGATGGCTTTTTATCATAGTTGATACCTGCTGGAATAGTTGTCTATCTATCCCCCCCCCCCCCACACACACACACACTTTCCCTCCCACCTCCCACTTACCGAATCTCTTCTGGGGACTGTATACAAAGTTTTGTCCATGCTAGAGGAGTTTCTGCCATGGAGCTGCCCTCTCAGCCCTCGTGTTTGCTCTATATAAATACACAGTGGTGGTGGAATCAGGAAAACAGAAAACACAAAAGAAAAACTAAGACTCTATGGCTTCCCATCTCAGGGCTTTACATGTCCGGTAACTGTTCCTCTAATTCCTACAATAGTGACACAGGAAGACCTGGTGTCCATGCTTTACTGGTGGTGCTAAACTCAGAGAAGCTACCAACCTGCCCAAGACCAAAAGACAGAGATGAGATGCAATCTCAGATGTGCAGGACCTTAAGGGACACCTGGACCACATCAAGGACTTGTCTATGTAGTGTGCTAGAAGGTCCTCACAACTTTTCTGCCAACTTTCCAAGTTTCTTAATAACTCCACGTTTCCAAAGGGAACTATCTCTCCAATATAAAGTTATAGACAGAGTCAAGAGGAACACCTCTCTGGTGTGTCTGTCTGTCTAGACAGAAACACTTTTTTTTCCCAAGCTGACTAAGTCTTACTCAAGTTCAGTAGGTCCTGATCATTACAGAGCACAAAACACCAATTCCTCAGGGTCACAGGGCCTCTGCTGTGCCTTCCTCACAAGACTTACATATAGTGTGCAGATGCAAGATAAGTCTCTGAAGATAGCTGTATCTTACCCTTCTTTGAGGAGCATGCATAAAGGGAAAGGAATGCAGTGGAAACCATGGAAAGCCTGTAGGTTAAAGAAGGGGGAGTTTGGCTTGTAGCTAGAGTTTTCCTGCCTTGCCCACAGTCAGAACAAATCTTTGTCACCTGCCAGTCCCACAGCCACTCAGACCCAACCAAGTAAACACAGAGACTTATATTGCTTCAAACTGTATGGCCACGGCAGGCTTCTTGCTAACTGTTCTTATAGCATAAATTAATCCCTTTCCATAAATCTATACCTTGCCACGAGGCTCGTGGCTTACCGGCATTTTCACATGCTGCTTGTCCTGGCGGCAGCTGGCTGGCAGTAAGTCCTTCTGCCTTCCTGTTCTTTTATTTCTCCTCTCTGTTAGTCCCGCCTATACTTCCTGCCTAGCCACGGCCAATCAGGTTTTATTTATTGACCAATCAGAGCAACTTGACATACAGACCATCTCCCAGCACAGCCAAGTACAGACCATCTCAGATACCTGCACTCAGGCCCGTGGTCCTAATCATCCTCTATGCGGACCTGCTGGGTAAAGCCACAAGGAACCCGAGAACGGGCTCCCACAGGACATACAGAACATCCCACAGCATTGGCTCTAACAATGGTCGGTCCCTGTCCTTTCTCTCCATTAAGATCTTACTTATCCAGCAAAGATGCCTCAACTTCATGAAGCATCTCTACTGTCTCTGTAGATTCCAAATAAACACTTTCTAATCCCATAATGTCTGGTTTATGCCTATTTATTACCCTGGAATTATCCCATCTTACAGCATATTTAGTTCTCTTCTTCAAGCCAGATGACAGACCTTATGAGCAAGGACCAGGCTATGTCTAATACAGATCGGGAGCCATGTTGGAGACAAGAGTAATAACTATACTATAGAACAATCACATCCACTCACACCATACAAGGTGTTAGCTGTATCTCAGAAACCTGGAAACCAAACTTTAACAGTGTTGAGCAACATCCCCAGAGCTACACAGCCAAGACATGGCTCCTATCCCACATCTGACTAATTCCCCAGTAACCACTAAATAAGTATTTACTGAAAAAGAAAGGGACAGCAAAACTTCACCTGCTTCCTTATTTTGTCCCCAAACAGTCCAGACTAAGTCAAGCAGGCAGGTGGGGCTTTCTGGGCGTGCCACTGTTACTGTCTGACAGGATCTGGCCTGTGCAAAAGCAGCATCATAGGCTGTGCTCCAAAACACACATGCATATTGAGAATAAATATGCTGATCACTGTTTTAAATAAATAAGAGCCAGTGAGATGGCTCAGGAGATAAAGGTGCTCACCATCAAGCCTGAAGACCTAGGGTCGATCCCTGGACCCTTATGGTAAAGAGATACCCGACTCTCACAACAACCTCATACTACCACATGTGCACAGTGGTACACACACACACACACACACACACACACACACACACACAGAGAGAGAGAGAGAGAGAGAGAGAGAGAGAGAGAGAGAGAGAGAACAAATCTAATTTTAAGGCTATTTTAGAAGAATAAATATATTTCTACAGGTTCAACTTTTCCCTCTTTTTTGCCATTTTTTTAGAGAATCCCCTTGGAATAGAGATATTCTTCCTATCACCAAGGAAGCCTGCTGGCTCACCACAGTCTCCAATGGTCTGTTCCCCAGCAATGTTTATTCCAAGAAAGCTAGAGTTTTCAGATCTATTAATATATATTAAGCAACCTGAATTTGGTATTGTCATTATTTTAATTAACTGAGAAGCTTAAAGAGAACTCAATAGCCCTCAGAGTCCATTCTGTGAGGAAATAGTCATTCTTCATTCTTCAATGAATCAAACCTTGTGACATGGCATACGAAATCTGCCTGCCAGAGACCAGGGCTGTGAAGACAAAATGATGTTTATGCTAGGACATTTGGAATTCGCGTCTCGATACAAGAATTTCCCTGCCTGACTGAGTCATAGAAAGGCCTTCTATGTAGTGATACTAATCAGATAAGAACAGGTGAACAAGAAGGGAAATGAAATGACTACTATTGTTGCAGAGGAAATTGGACAAAGAAAAAGAAGAAAGCCACGCCAACACACACAGTTACTGACAGCCACTGCACTCCACAGGGCAGTCAGTAGCAACTGCAATCATCATGTGGATGGGGTGACAGCAGCATCGATAGCCATCAGCATTACTAGGTTCTTGGCACATTTGGTTAATCAAGCAATAGCATTGGTCTATCTGACAGAGTCTTTTAGGCCATTGACTCAGAATGTTTGGGAAACAAGGGGAAGTAGTAAACGGTGGTTTGTTCCCCCAGGTATATTATGGTCTATTACAATTACTGTATGTTTGCCTTGCAGGCTTTACTCCCAGGTCTACCTGTTGTACCAGATAAGAAGTCCTCTGGCATTGGAACATACAAGCGTGTAAGAAAACCACCATGATGGTTCTCAGCCTTTGCTATCAAACCATCGTGATGATGCTTGGTCATTGCCACCAAATCACCATGATGGGGCTCCGCTATTGCTACCTTCAGGGACCTTCTTTAAGAACACTTCCCAGAAAAGACCCAAATGGAGGTGGTCTTGACTGAGGAGAAAGCTCTACCTCTGTAATCAAGGCAACAAGAGTCCCAACTTACCAGAACATATGAAGAAGTGGAAGTGGGATGGCTGGAAAGGAGAACTGGGAGCAAGCATGGAGGTTCTCATTCACCTCTGTCTGAAATTTGAACTTTATTTATCCCCTCTGTGGAGAACAAATGCCAAGCAAACAACTAAACACGCAGGAAAGTACAACCAATAAAATAAGGAGTAAATGTGAAGAACTAATGAAGAGGCACTGGAAATCTGAGTCCCTGTCTAGGACACTGAGTAAACAAAGAAATGAGAAGTTAATTTGTGTCTGGAATGACCACCATTCATCTTCCTCCTGCTTATCTAGTTTCATCCTGTTTCTGTGATAAATAGCATGAGTAAAGTGACTTAGGGGAGGGGATGGTTTATTTCAGCTTACAGGTCAGCATTGAGAGAACTCGGGGTATGAACTTTAAGCCAGGCCTGTTTGCTAATCTACACAATATTGTCCCTGACAGGGGAACTCACTCACAGCTAAGAAGTACAGCAAAAACCATGGAAGAACATTGTTTGCTGGTCAGCTCACAGGCTCATGCTCAGGTTTCTTAAGCATCCCAGAACCATCTACCTAGGGAATGATGCCACCCACAGTGGGCTGGGTTCTCCTATAACAATTAACAATCAAGACAATGCCCCACAGATATACCAACAGGCTAATCTCATCCGGGTAATATCTCAATTAAGACTCCCCTCTGGGTTGGCTTTATGCTGTGTCAAGTTGACAGTCAGCTCTAACTAGAAAACTTACCTTTCTAAAGTCAAAAATTTGAATATTGTTTTTCTAGCCTTTAGATTGTGTGACCAGTCATGTGGCCATATGACCTAGATCACACCCTGAGCAGATTAAAAGACTGTACTGAGGTTTTTCACATACACAAACAAATCAATTATACTAGTTGCTAAAGGAAGATTTTTGCCTTCCTCATAGAAGTAAAATTCTCACTGAGCAGGAGGTTTCATGTCCTCAGCTGCCCTTGTTTAGTGCCTCTGCAGAGGCTCTGAACTTTTTAAGTCCTGACATTTCAGTGGTCAACTTAAGGTCATGAGAAGGCTTCGGGCACTGCTCCCTAAACTGAGCTCTAGCTCGTTGCATAAATCATCCCCGACTGAAGAGTCTCCTCCAGTGACCCAGCAGTAACTACCCAATCGCCATGGCTTATTCCCCAAGGTAGGAAATGAACTTTCCTTTTGGTGCATTATCAAATTGAACAGAATGGGGAGGGGAGGGTTCCAAAGGCAGATGCAGTGCCAAGGAGGGGAATGAGCATGGAGCAGAAGGCGAGGTTTGGGGGCTGCCTTTGTTTTCAACTCAGGTTAGACTGACTGCAGAAGAAGCCATCTGAAAATCAGAGCCTGGAACCAGATCCGTTCAGATATGTTAGCCACAACAGAGCCCCTGAATGAGGGTTCGGGGCTGACCCAGGCGAGACACTGTGTTCTCTTCCTGTGGTGCCGTCCCTCACTCCTGAATGCTGGTGTTCTGCTTCTGGTCATAGGTCTACCAGGAACTCTTTCTGGATAAGTGTTGAGTAAAAAGGATTATTAGTAAAGCAGGAACCGAGGCACCAGGATCTAGCCAGCAATCCGTCGTGGTGTCTGTGCTCCAAGCCAGAGATTAACAGCAAGGGTGACTTCCGATTTCCACTGAAGATGCTGCTCTGAGCAGGTGCTGCAGCTGTGCAGAAAGGATGGGTACTCATCAGAAGACTAGACAGCATCTGGCAGGCTGGTTTCTATCTTGGCAAAGCGAAGGCCCTGAACTCCACATTCACATGCTTCTGATCATTCTCCAACTATTCTAAGATCTGATGTAGAAGCTTGCTAAAAAAAAAAAAAAAAAAGCTACATAAATAGAGATTTTTCTGTACTTAAAATTTAATGAGGGAATAATGTTGGAAGTGGGTTTAAGCCCCAAAATGAATTGCAACTTGCATCAGACTCCTGGGGAGATACTCAAGTAAGACAGGGCTTAATTAATAATGAAAACTATCACCTAACTAACTGACTCTCCACCAACCCAATTTACACACTTTCTGAAAAACCTCCTGCTACAGTGTGTTAATGACAGACAGTAACAAAGTCAGACTAAAGGGCTAGTTTCCTGAATTCCAAAATCCCTTGTGAAAAACCCTCCCTGGATCGTGGGATTGTCACTGTTTCCATTCTGGGTGACTGCTAATTGTTACATAGGTCTCTGCTGGGGTCTGAAAACTTTAATGCATTTCTTAGAGATTCTTGCTTTCTTGGCTTCTGAGAAGACAATCGAGCGAAAACCAAGGGAATACAGTATCAAAGCCTCGATGTTGCATTTCTGACACTCAGAAGGGAAACGTTGCCTTCCCCCATTCATATAAATGTTCCACCCTGTACGGGAACCTCAATTACCTCCCATATCTGCTCTCCTCACTGCTTTTCTGGAAGTTAGACAGGCCAAACTGTGCATGCTGATGAGCTCTCACCTTCTCTTCCACACAGAGAAATTATACTAATCATTTAACTTCAGCCTGTCTGGGAAACGGGTATTTTTTGATTAGATGATTTGAGAGCAGGTGTAAAGTTTCCTATTAATAGAACAAATGACAAATCAATACAAGATTTTATTTAGAACTAATGTATTTTTAATAAGTTTATTCCGACAAGTATTTACTATGCTGTCACTACTGATTCTGATTAATGCATTGATCATTAGAGGATGCTAGGATGTGGAATACATTGTCTCAGGCATCCTATTTCAGGGCCTTGAGCTTTTGATAACCAGAATATAATAGTTTGAGTGCTTTCTAATTGTCAATGTCTGGTGCACAAATACAAGGCATGTTGAAAATATTTGTTCTAATCAGAGCACAGATGAAAACCTCAATGAACTAGTCTCCTGACAAAGAATCCAGTAAAACAGAGTGCCGAAGATGGACTGAGCTGAAGGTAGAGTATAGATTGATATCAACCCATGTTCTGGGGCTCAGGAGACAGCTCAGTCAGTAAAGTTCTTGCCCACACAAATATGGGGTTCTTTCTTAGTTACTGTTTATTGCTGTGAAGAAACATCATGACCAAGGCAAGTTATAAAAGAAAGCATTTGAATTGAGGGCTTGCTTACATGATTATCATGAATGGGAAACATGATGGCAGGCAGGCAGACATAGTGCTGGAACAATAGCTGAGAGGTCACATTGGATTTGCAATTTGCAGGCAGAGAAAGACACTAGGCCTCGCATGGGCCTTTTAAAACCCAAAGCCCATCCCCAGTGACATACCTCCTCCAACAAGGCCATGCTTCCTAATCCTTTCCAAACAGTTCCACTACTGGAAGACAACCATTCCAATATATGAATTCATGGGGCCCATTCTCATTTAAACCACCATAAGACCTGAGTTAAATTCCCAGAACTGACATCAAAGCCAGACGTGGTGATATGCATCTCTAATCCCAGCTCTGGAGAGGAGGAAATAAGGAGGATCCCTGGTGCTTGCAATGTGTATCTAATTCCAGGGAGATACTGAAAGAAGACAGGGCTCAATGTCTAACATAGGTTGTGCTGGAAACTCTTAAAACTCCAGCCTAGCCAAACTGATGAGATCTGGGATCAGTGAGAGATCCTGTCTCAAAAAATAAGGTGGAGAGTGATGGACACCAACCACTGGCTTCCACATGTACACATATGCATGACCCCTGCACATACATGCACACAAACACATGAGCATGTATATGAATAGATATGGATCTATTTTGGAGTAGCATGGCTGTAGTGAGGAAGAAAGGGTTCCATTTAGAGGAGCCAGGTTGACAGCTGTCCGGAGGAAAGCAAAGCCACCAGAAACTGCCCTCCATACTCGGTTGGTAATGAGTATCGTGAGCATGTCAGAGTTGCAAGGACTGTAGACCTTTCTACATCGCACACAAGGAAGACTCCTTTGATGACTGGTTGAGACAGTGACAAACAGAATTTGAATCTGCCTTCTACTCAGAAAGATGCAGCCCAGATTTAATACAATCCACCAGGTCCTAGAAAGTTCCAAGAACAAAACTGTTCACTTACATTTCTAAATTTTTTGTTTTCTTTTGTTTTGTTTTGTTTTGTTTTGTTTTTTAAGACAAGGTTTCTCTGTGTAACAGCCCTGGCTGTCTTGGAACTCACTCTGTAGACCAAACTGGCCTCAAACTCACAGAGATCCACCTGCCTCTACCTCTTGAGTGCTGGGATTAAAGGCATGCACCACCACCGGCCAGCACATTTCTAAATGTTTTAAGAATTGCCTACAACATTCTAGATTCTCTACCTTAATGGACATCTTTGTTGGCACAAATAATCCAGATGTGCTAAAGACCTAAGGGATGAGCTTTAAAGAGAAATTCATCTCCATTCTGTTCTGCTTTTGTTATGAATGTATACGACATATCCAGAGTTCTTCATACACTCTAGATAAAAATTATTTACACACTGAGAGCTAAAGCACTCTCTTAAAGTTATTTATCAATTCATTCTTAAATACACAGAAATTCAAAATAGTCAGAACAATCTAGAAAGGCAATAAAGTTATAGGACCAATAATACCTGATTTCAAGATGTATATAAAATCCGCAGTAACCAACATAGGACCCCATGCAATCAAGACAGCAAGTGAACAGCAGAGGTTTGAAAGACACACACGTATAACAAACGGTTTTCTTGATAAACACACTGCAGTAAGTAATGGAAGAATTAAAAGCTTTTCAACAAAAAAAAATGGATATCCATATAAAGTGATACTCAGATGACATCCAAAGAGTAACTGAAAATATATTATTGATCAACAGTATGAAAACTAAATTTGAGAAAAATGCATAGAAAAAGTCTTACTGCACATGGGTTCAGTGGATATTTTTAACTAACAAATCTCTACCAAAAACATTGACTGGACATCATCAAAATTTAGAACATTTTCTAAAATTTGGCAGTTTGAAAACACAGGCACTGAAATAAGAAGGTAGGTCTCAGCTGGAAGAAACATTTATAAAACCTGTATCTATAAATAACTTGTACATAGACTATGTTAGAAATTATTATAACTCCATAAGAAAATCAAACAATTCAATATAAACACAAACATTTTAAGGAAGACCTAGGGAAGATAAATACACACAAGAAAGTGCTCACCAACCGTTATGATTAGAAAAACACTGACTGAGGCTGGAGAGATGGCTCAGCAGTTAGGAGCACCTACTGCTCTTCCAGAGGACCTGAGTTCAGTCCCTACCATCTACAGTGGGGAACTTACAACAACCTGCAATCCATGGGATTTGATGACCTCTTCTGACCCCTGTGGGCATCTGCACACATATAGCACACACGCATACACACACACACACACACACACACACACACACACACTTATATTTCTCTTGGGTAAGTGCTTAGAAGTGGAATTACAGAGCTGTTATGCATACATACATACATACACACACACATATATATACATATATATATAAAATGTGATATTATATATTATATATGATTAATATTACACAATATATTATTACATATAATATATTGTATAATATCAAATAATATATATATATATAGTACAGCTCTGTAATTCTACTTCTTTTTGGGGGGGGGAGTTTTTCGAGACAGGGTTTCTCTCTGTAGCTTTGTGCCTTTCCTGAAACTCTGTAGACCAGGCTGGCCTTGAACTCACAGATATCCGCCTGCCTCTGCCTCCCAAGTGCTGGGATTAAAGGGGTGCGCCACTACCACCCAGCTGTAATTCTACTTCTAAGCATTTACCCAAGAGAAATGAAAATACATATCCACTCAAAGATGTGCCCTTAAGTTCAGTTCTTTAGTCAAAATATTAATTGAAAAAGACTGGAAATAACTAAAAATATCCATCTACTGATGAGGCAATGAGCTAACAATGGTATGTCCATACAATGAAATTGTACTCCGCAACAAAGAATAAGTGAACTGGTAAATTCCAACAACATAGATGTGTTCAAGAACCTTATGTTAAGAGAGAGAGAAGCAAGACACAAAATACTGAAAGTTTCATCTGCAGAAAATTCATGCTCTGCTGATAAAAAGCAAATCAGGGTTAATGGAGACAAGAATTAAGGGGCTCTCTGCAAAGAGACACAAAGCAACTTTCAGACTACAGCCTATCACTGAAGAAAGCCATGGCAGGAACTCAAACATGAAACTGGAGCAGAAACCACAGAGGAACACTGCTGTATATTGGCTTTTTTCCTGGGCTCACATTCATCTGTCTTTCTTTTGAAAATAGTCTGAGATTAATTTAATTTATATGTATGAATGTTTTGCCTGCATGCATGTATGTGTATCATGTGTATGCCTGGTACCCACAGAGTTCAAAAGAGGGCATCAGATCTTCTGGTAATGGAGTTATGGATGTTGTAAGCCACTATGTGGGTGCTGGGAAATGAATCTGGGTCCTCTGCAAGAGTAACAAGTGCTCCGAACTACTGAGCATCCCCCCAGCCCTGCACTTCTTATTATTCTTGTCCAGATGCACCTGCCCAGGAATGGCAATGCCCACAGTGGGCTTGGCCCTCCCATGTCAATCAACAAGTAAGAAATGCCCAAGGCTGCACCCTGACCCATCTGACAGAGGCAATTCCACAGTGAGATTCCATCTTCCCAAGTGTGTCAAGCTGACAACCAAGATTAGGCATCACAAATCTACCCCTTGTCAGCTTGACACACAAAACAAGTCACTGCTAAGCCATATCTTTCCTTTCTTGTCCCCAAGAACTCATGTTAATATGAATAGTACACTACAAAGCACAGTCTAACTTTAAAAGTTCCACAGTCATTAAAAATTCCATGATTTAAACATTCATGTTCTCCTTAAAAATCCAAAGTCTCTTAACTGTGGAATCCTGTACAATCAAAAACAAGTTACCTACTTCATATCCCAAGAGAGAAGAGCCAGGGCACAGTTACAATCAGGTCAAGGCAAAGCCAAAACCAAACAGTATGAAAAGTTCAATGCTAGATGCACAAGACTCACTCATCTTCTGGGCTCCAAAGGGCTTGGAAAACTCCTGCTTCTCCAGCTCCACCATCCAACAGCATACACACACACACACACACACACACACACACACACACACACACACACACACACACACCTGTCTTGTAAGCTCAGGCTGGCTCCACTCCATACTTGCTGACGTCCTTGATGACCATGCCTTGGTGCTGGCGTCTCTAATATCAATGGAGTCTCCACTGTAACTGAGGTTTTACAGGTGGCTTCTCCTGGCTTCTCTTCAGGAACTCCAACCCTACCGTATGGTACTGAGCTTTAGTCATTCTCCACAATCCCCTCAATGTATGTCTCTCAAGCCTTCAAAACCAGTACCACATGCATCTTCAAGTTCAGCTGCCAGCTTGAGATGCAGCTGTGGCCCCCCTGGACCACAGTTCTTGTGTGCTGACCCTGAAGAAGTACTTCCTAGAAGATCATGCCTCAAAGATTCTGGCCTCTTATTAATCACAGCTGATTTTCAGCTCCAGCTGACCAGGACCCATTGTCCCCATGAAGCACATCACGGTTCACTTCCACAGATGCTTGATTCGAATAGGTCACACAGATGGCTCTCATACAGTCTCTACTTCCCTCTGAAACTTCTTCACAAGCCAGGCCTCCACTGCCTGCACTTCTTCCAGGATTCTTATCTCCCAAACTCTCACAGAATCATTCACAAGCAGCTCTGAGTATTCAATGGCTTTTCCAGTCCAAAGCTCCAAAATCCTTCCACATCTTCCCCCAAAACAACATGGTCAAGTCCATTATAGTGGCACCCACTTCTGATAGCAATGTACATCCCAGTTTGCTTCTGTGTGTGTGGCAAGCACTATGACCAAAGCAGCTTGAGGAGAAAGGGTTTACTTTAGCTTACAGGTTAACACATCATTAAGAGAAGCCAAGGCAGGACTCAAGCAGGAGTTTGAAACAGACACCATAGAGGAACACTGTTTCCTGGCTTCTTGCAGACTCATGCTCAGCTTCCCTTCTACATAGCCAAAGACCCACCTTCCTAGACATGGCCTTGCCCGCAGTAGGCTGGGCCCTCCTACATCAATCATCAATTAAGAAAATGCGCCTGTAGCTATACTCGCAGGCCAATCTAATTGAGGCAATTCCTCAACCGAAGTTTTCTCTTCCCGGGTACGTCAAGTTAGCAGCCAAGATTAGCCATCACAGGGTAGGATGGTCACAACGCTACAAACATTTGTGAAAACTCACAAAATTCTATGCTTAAATTTAAACTTAGTTTTACACCAAGTCATATGTCTAAAAGAACATGCTATCAGTCAATCAGCATCATACATGGACCAGCAGGCACCTCCTCCTCACCCGTGCTTGGGCCAGAAAAGGATTCCCAGGAGTTTTGTTTCAAAACTGGTGAACTTGGGACTGAGATGGCTCATCAGATAGAGGTAGTTGCTGTACTGATGACCTGTTTGATACAAGGTCCCACATGGTAGAAGGAGAGAACTGACTTGCCCAAGTTGTCTTCTGACTTCCACATGTACTCTATGGTACACACACACACACACACACACACACACACACACACACACACACTTGCATGCACACGCACGCAAAGAGACGCTCTTCTCTAAAAAGACTGAAGAGATTTCAGGCCTAGTAAACCAGCTTTGAGTTGTATGAGTGTGTGGTTCCAGGGGTCTTCAAAACAGTTCCGCAGGCACCCTGGTGCCTCTCTTCTCTTTTGTTATAGCCATTTATCCACACAGTTTTGTCACAAGATTATTGAGTGCTGGGGTGATGGCTCAGCCAGTCCAGCACCTGTGTATCAGCATGAGGCTCTGAATTTGGATCCACGGTACCTACATAAGGGCCCATAACAACGGCACACATCTATAACTCCAGCTCACTGACCGACCAGCCTAGCTGAATCAGTGAGCCCTGAGTTCAGTAAGAGAACCCTGTCTCAAAATACATGGTGGAGAGTGATAGATGTTGATGTCTAGCCTCCTCATACATGCACACATACATACACACATACATACATACATACATACATACATACATACATACATACACACACAACACACTGCATAGATACAAACATATCAACATAAACAAATGAAATGAAAAGAAGAAAATGAATTCTTGGAGCATAGAGCAACGTCTTACAGTAACATTCATCAATCTCTACTGTGTTGTGGCTCAGATGTTTCTAGTTACTAGAATTTCTCAGTGGTTATTGGCATTTGCTGTCAAGCCTGATGACCTGACTTCAAACCCTGGGACCCACACACTGAAAGGGTGGAATTGACTCCTGTAATCAGTCCTCTAAACTGAACACGTGCACCCTACCTCTCCTACATCTCCCCAAATAAATAAGTAAATGTAACAAAATATTTTTAAAAGAAAAGTAAATGTGCATGTAGCTTGTTACTGTCAAGACTAACCTCCAAGAATCTGCTTATGAGCATCTGTGTGGTCAGTTATGACTATAAAAATAAATAACAAATGATCATGAGAAATATTTTTAAAGGGCACAAAATGATACGTACATATCTCAATGATTTCTAAATATGAATAGGAGATCATAAGACACATAAAAATGTTGACAGTGGTAGCCCATAAATGAACTATTGACTTCCTTTTATTTTCCATCCATCCTATAATCCCTAAGTTTTTATGAGGACATTTTGTTTATATAATGTTGGTTTTCAGCATGCAGAGAGGAACATGGGGGACATATGCAGACACTCTTCCAGGAAAGGCATCACAAGTGAATTAGCTCATCACGCCTAGAAGTTTCTTCTGTGCCACCATGTCAACCATGGTCTTCAAGTTTTCCTGACTGTGGAAGACCTTTCCACACCCTACGATGCTTTCTGACCTGCAGTTAGCTGGACTTCTACAAAGGCTTGAGTAAGACAACAATAGCCCAGGATGCTTCCGCATTGTGCAGGTAATTCAACACCTAAATATCAGCAGTGTTCAGGAATGCAACCATCTTCATCTTGACAGTCCTTCGGGTGGCGCACTGCATTTGACACAAAGAGAGCTTCCTGTGACAACAAGCTTATTAGAGTATTTTTAATATGAGTTGAAAGTACAAAACCACAGAAGTCATTTTCTTGCAAGTAATTGCAGAGTAAGGCATTATCTGTTATCAAAGCATATGAAATGTGTTGAAAATTGAACAAAGAAAACCGATGCAGTAGGAAAATGTAAGTACACTTCATACTGACAGCCGAAAATACAAGAAATATGCCCGGTGCATGTTCAGCGAGAATGTTCATGTAAGATAACAGACTCTGACTATAAATAAGTGCCTGCAAAACATTTTTGAATTACTAAAAAGATATTTGTGCTTCTAAAAAATGTATGGATTTATGGGGGAGGCTGCTAGAAAATACCTGAGGGATAACAGTTATTGATCCAGCCATGCATTTCTCCAAAGACATTTTACTGACAAAAAAACAAGACAGCAAAAGTACTGTTTTGCAGTAAAGATTATACCATACCATATCAACTCAACTTCAGAAGTGTGCATTATATAACGCATTCATTGAACCACTCCCTAGAATACAAGCAATTATTTCATCAAATCAGTGATAGCAGCATCAGATATCCTCACACATAATATCTAATATTTGATAGATTTGGTACATGCCAATAAAAAGTCCTAGAACAACATGACTGTTACTTCACAGGACACTTACACATGGTAAACAGTGTCTTTCACATGACTTTATCCAGAATTTTTAAACGGTATGATAAGTTCCCCTTGACCACATCCCCTACAGGTCCATACCAAAATGAGTTAAAGTAACCGGTATGTGACCACACTGTGAATATGTCTTTCAATGATGCCATTAATATCAGAACAAATGCCCTCCCTGGTCAAATATTCATTGCAACTACTCAAGTCTTACCTGACACTTTTCTGATCATGATTCTATATTATATAGCATATTTTGTTAAGTATTTCATAATTACCCATCATTTGTATTATATACTATATGCATTTGTTATCAGCTATCAGCATCTGTCAAGAAAAATGGCCAAGTGCTTCATTTGAATGTGATGCTTTCCCCAAAGGCCCAAAGCTCTTAGAACTTTAATGACCTCTCCTTTGGGTAGACTCACAACAGCCCAAGGTTCTCTGTTAACCCAGTTACTCTGAGCTGAAGTCCTTTAAACACTAAGCTTAAAAAGTGCTTTCCTCCCCTTAGGACAGATACCTTGGAAGAGTCTAAGTGTGAGGCAAAGCCTCCTGCAAGGGTAATTAATAGAAAGAAGGAGGACTCAGCTTCCTCCCTAGGAAAGTTCAGTGGTGGCATTATCCAAGGCTCGAAAACAGTTTCCAAGTTCAGTATTAAGGGGCCTCTACCTTGCTTTAGCTGAAAGTCAAGGCAATTAACAGTGTCAACCATTCACATGCATGCCCAAGCTCTGCTCAGGCTCATTACTATACAGAGAATTACACTTTTCCATCTATCCTGTCTGGCCTCATTTTCCCCTTCTGTCGTTTGGACATAGCTTCAGCCATCTTAATGAGGCAGTGTAGACCCGAGACTCCCTCTCTGAGCCAGCACCCAACCAGCAACAGCTGTTACCACTACTTCTTCGTTCCCCATAGGTGGGGGAGTAAGGAAGATGCTTGAGAACAGTGTTCAGCAGGTAGCTCTATCTCAGAGGAAAGCCAGAGCCCTGTCAGACTGAGAAATGTCTGTACTGAAGCTGAGAGCTGGGTTCCTTTCATCTAGAGACTCTAACCAGTCATAACTTTACTTACAAATGTACATTCCCTGCCTGCCAGGGAAAGAGTTATTATCTCCACAGATAGGGTCCGGCAAGCTGCTCCTTCAGCCATTCTAGGTGCGTGTGAGTCCTACGGATATAGCCCATCTCCAGCTGTGGCGCCTTCAGAACAGAGATCAAAAAACCCCAGAAGCCTGACAGCTGGGCTCAGAAGGTGGAATTAGGAGCATGCATTAGTCACTTGTCACAGAGAAATATAATCAATAAGATAGACAGATAGATGATTGATTGATTAATTAATTAGTATGCAAAAGATGATAGATTAATACATGGAAATAGAGATACATAGATGATACATAGATTACAGAAGATAGCTAGATGGTGGATAGATGATGGAAAATTATACACAGAATACATAGAAAGAGAGATGATGACACAAAGATACATAAACAACTAGGCAACTGATGATAGATTCAAAGACACATAAATATGTGCTTAGTAGATAATACATAGAGATAGATGATTAATAGATATGGATATAAATAGATAATATACAGATTACATAGAAAGATAGATGACACAAAGATACATAGATAATGAATGGTAGAAAGATGTGTAGATAATTATATGATTATAAATAACATATAGCTAGATGACTGATGAATAGATAGATAATAGACAGATAAATAGATATATAGGAAATAGGTAGATAGGTAGAGAGAGGGGGAGAGAGAGAAATTAGATAGATAGATGATAAATCAAAAGTCATGTCATGGGAACTGACTCACACAATGGCAGAAGGTGTTAAATCCCACAATCTGCCACATGCAATCTATGGGACAAAAGAAGTTGGAGCTGTGAGTCCTTGAGAACAGAGGTCTAGCAACCAGGAACTTGGATGTCCCAAGATAGAGGTGGCTATCTCAGCTCAAGAGGAAAGAAGGAATCTTCCTCCCACCTTTTGTTCTATCTGCACGTTCCATACACTGGCTGGTGTCCACCCATATTGGGGAAGGCAATCCTCTGCTTTATCAACTCATCCAAATCCTAATCTCTTCTGGAAATAACCTCAAGAACATAGCCAGACTGCATCTTATCTGGGCATCTCTTCCCTCAGACTGACAATGTAGAAGCCATGGGACTGTGCAGACAAGAAAGTGAGGTGTGCATTGGGTAGGTGATTCTGCTTTGGCCAAGACATCAATGGCTGGGGCTCAGTGCTTCTGGCTGCTGTGTCTAAACAGTGATGAAATTCAACCTGGGATCTGTTTCCTCACTTGGGCACATTTACTATCATAACACTGTCCTGTCTACCTCAAAATATTATTTGATAATCACAAGAGAAAAAGACCTCACAAAAATGTGTTTTGGAAATATACACATTCGTTATTTCCTCATAATATAAACTTGAGAAGTATTCAAGACATGTACCTCTCAGCCTCCATGGGCATCTCAGGCTTAAATAGTCGATTTGAAAAATGTAAATAACAGCCCTACTTCCCTAGACCACTGTGAGATGTGAAGATACAAACAGCCTTCTACAAGATCCAACACCAGCAAAAATATACATTAGTTAGTTAAATGTTTCTTCCAAGAAAACGCCTCATGTCTGAAACACATTGAAAGAACTAGAATTCTTCCTACCACACACAAAGCAGAGTTGGAGCTTCTGCAGCTCTGGCTGGCCTCATGCTCTCTCTACCACCACGGTTTACCTTGACTGTCATTGGATCATTGAGTTCAAAGTTTCTTCTTTTTTGAATCTTTTTTTAACTAAATTTTGATTCTTTTGTTTTATTTGTATGTATTATGTGTTTATAAGAGAGTTCATGCCACGGATCAAATGAGGCAGAGGAGACTTGCAGGAGTCAGTTCTCTCCTTCCACTGTAGATCCTGGGGACTGGACTCAAGTCTTCAGGCTTGAAGGCTTTCCATCTAGTCATTAAGGTCCAGACAGATAATCCATAGTGAACTCTCTTATGGAGGATAGAGGAATGAGAGGCTCTGATATGTAAATCACCTTCCCAGAAAGACCTAGATCCACACATGATTGAATAGCTGATTCTTGGTGTCAAGTAGTCAATATGAACTTCTTATAATGGATCTTCCATGTTCATACTAAGAAACAGTTATAAAGAACCATGGGGAAAATGATTTACAGAGCTCCTAGCTTGGTACCAAACTCAAGTTATTATAAAACCAGTGTACAACACATCATTTAAGAAACATTCTCTGGACTGGGTGCAATGCAGTTGGTAGAGTGCTTGTCTGGCATATGCAGAGCCCTGAGTAATATCCTCAGCAGTGCATAAACCACAGGTGCTGGTGCACACCTGTGATCCCAGCACCAGGCCAGCGGCCCAGCAAGGTCAAGGCCAAATTTGGTACATAATACTTTGTCCCAAAGGAAAACCTTCCCAGTTTCTTGTTTTCAAGTCTAGTCAAGTTGTTATATCAAAAACACCTTCAAAAATGATATTTCAAAAATTTGATACCTAAGTATGACATCACAAAAATCTGTAAGACCTCTTCACAAAAAAATAACAAAATATTTTGAGCAAAATACTAAAAGATATAAATAAATGCAGTTGTACCATATTCATGAACTAAAAAATTCAATATTATAAAACTAAGGGTGTTCACAAATTTAACTGTAGATGAACACAATCCTAGTTTCATATCTTTCAAATTTTATGTCTTGAAATTCATAAATGAATTTCTGAAATGTATTTGCAAATGTAAAATATCCAAGTTAAATAAAATAATCTGTTGCTCCATGGTGAAGAAAGCGTGTACTCTTGACAGCAGGACATTACAAGACTATATTAAGTAATAGAAAATAAAATATTATAAAAATTGAGCAATAGATCAATGGATTGGGACAGAGTCCAGAAACACATATGAGATCATTTGGTTCATGACAGACCATGCACTATCATGCAGTGTGGGAAGAAGGATTTTCTACAAATGGTTCTTTGTCAGTTGGATAGTCAATAAAGAAACAGTTTTTATTCTTACCTAACCTAACACAGGAAAATCTGCCCCAGAGGAGATGTAGATCTAAATTTGAAAAGTGAAACAAAACACAGGCGTTAGCAAATATTTCACAATAAATAAAGTGCAGTAAATACAAACTGTGAAGCTACAAAGTCTCTGTCTCTCTCTTTGTATCTCTCCATAAATATTTGCACATATGTAGTCAGACAAATACATATTCGTGAATGTTTGTCTCAGAGTCTATGAGAGAGGGGGAGCCCGCATGGCAAGGCAGGGAGCAGAGAGTGACTGATAGCGTTACCCTGGGGTCTTGAACTAAGCAAGAGTCTTTACTCACTGTCAGTCTCAGTTGGTCAGAATGCTATAAGCAGTAAATAATGCAAAAGGGACCATTAGTATACTTGATAGACTCCTATCCCTTTCCCATGGAGTTCACTTTAATGCCAAAAGTGAAAATTGAGGGGGAAAATCATGTTTTTTTTATTGTTTCTCCTATTCATTCAAGACATGCTTAATAAGCCCTGACTAGGCCACATTGGTGTTAACAGGTATGAATAGAGGATCAGTTAAGACCCTGGAGTAACATTTAATCCAGGCCCATTTTTAATATATTTTAAATTAAGAACTGCATACACACGAACAATGTACTTTGCTCATACTCACCCCCTACTCATCCCCTTGACCCCTCCCAAACTTCCCACACACACACACACACACTGATTCATGTCCCCTTTTTTGTTGTTTTGTAATCCCTGGGTCCACTTTGTTCTTCCCATATACTTCTGGGGCATCCACTGGAGCATGGCACACCTACCAAGGACCACACTCTTAGAAAAAACTGACTACGTCCTCCAGAGGCCATCAACTCTCAGCTAGAGGTGGGGCCTGTGAGCCCCCTCCATCAGTGCCAGGATGTTGACTGGCTGGATCCCATGCAGGCAACAACAGCTGCTTGGGAGTTCGTGAGCACAGTGGTCCTGTCATGTCCCTCAGACACTGCTTCACTCCAGTCTTTCAGACCTCTGGCTCTCAGAATCTTTCTACCCCCTCTTCCTAGATGGTTTCTGAGCCCTGTAGGGAGGGGATGTGATGTGCAAGTCTAATTTGTGGCTGAGAACTTTGCAGACACGCTCATTCTCTGCACTTTGACCTGTGTTAACCACCACCCATTACACAAAGACACTTCTCTGATGAGGTCTGAAAGCTGCACTAATCTATGGGTAGAAAGACATGAATTTAAACAGAAACGTGATATTCTGCTCATTTAATAAAACAATAGTAGTAGCTTCATGCCCCTGGGCGGCGGGGGGGGGGGGGGGCGTATGATTTCTTTTGCTCTTCTAGTTAGCTTTCTGTTGGTGTAATAAAACACTCCAATTAAAAGCAACTTAGGGAGGAGAAGGTTTATTCAGCTTACACTTCCAGGTCTTAATTCATCATTGAGAGAAGTCGGGGTAGCAACTGAAGGAGCGTGAAGCAGAAACAAGGGGTGGGGAGTGGGTGGGGGGATGGAAACTGCCTACTGGCTTACTTTGTGGCTCATGCTCTGCTAGCTTTCTTATACATCTCAGGCTCACCTGCTTAAGGATGGTAACTCAGGGAGCTGACCCCTCCCTCAGCATCAATCATTAAGGCAGTATCTCACAGACCAATCTGATCTAGCCAACCCCTCAACTGAGACTCCTCCAGATGGCTCTAAGCTGTCTAAAGTTGACAGATGAAGCTAATGAAGACTAACCAGGGGTTCTCAGGCAGATTTAACACACCAGGTATGCATTTCCTACTATGGATTGAGTCTTAAATCCAATCAAAAGTTGGTTGGCTACCCCTATAACATTCATGCATGGGCATATCTTGTCATGCTAGTTACTACTGCAGCTCAGTGTTCACATCTAAGTAAGACTGTTGACGACTTTTCTCCCCCAGTATCTAGATAGCATCTTCCAATACTGTGAAAGATAACCACCAGGAAAGAATGTTGCTAGAGTTTTCCTGCCTTGCCCACAGTCAGGACAAATCTCTGTCACCCACCAGTCCCACAGCCGCTCAGACCCAACCAAGCAAACACAGAGACTTATATTGCTTACAAACTGTATGGCCGTGGCAGGCTTCTTGCTAACTGTTCTTTTATCTTAAATTAATCCATTTCCATAAATCTATATCTTGCCACGTGGCTGGTGGCTTACCGGCAACTTCACATGCTGCTGGTCATGGCAGCGGCTGCAGCCAGTCCTTCTGCCTTCCTGTCCTTTTATTTCTCCTCTCTGTTAGTCCCGCCTATCCTTCCTGCCTAGCCACAGACGATCAGGTTTTATTTATTGATCAATCAGAACAACTTGACATACAGACCATCCCCCAGCACAGCCAAGTGCAGACCATCTCAGACACCTGCACTCAGGCCCATGGTCCTAATCATCCTCTATGCGGACCTGCTGGGTAACGCCACAAAGAACCCAAGAAGGGCTCCCACAGGACATACAGAACATCCCACAGCAAAAGAAGGTCCCTGGTGAGTATCAAGGTTAGTACCAACTTGATTTCTCCACATCCTTTGAATAAAGTATGCGGTGTCCTCAGCAACAGAGTTTTACCACAGGTTCTTTTGAATGAATATTATTTTAATAATTCATATAATCATTTTATAGTGGTAATTTGAGTTATTTCATAGTGCTTCACTTTGTTAAAGAGATTACTGTTTTTAAATTATAACATTTTTCTTTGTAAAGTGTAGCAAGTCTTTCTCTGTACTGCCAGCTCCCAAATAAAGACCTAGGGACTTTTTATTGATTATGAAAGCTTGACCTTTAACTTAGGCTTGTCTGAACTAGCTCTTATAACTTAAATTAACCCATTTATATTAATCTACATTAATCTGCCACATGGCATTACCTCTCTCCCATCTTGCACCTGTGTTTCCTCACTTCTCCTGCACACCCTGATTATCCTCTCCTCTATCTGCCCAAAAGTCCCACCTATCTCCCCTGGCTAGCTATTAACTGTTCAGGTTTTTATTACACCAGTCACAGCAATACATCATCACAGTGTAAAAATATCCCACATTTCCCCCTTTTTGTCTAAATAAAAAGGGTATGTTTTAACTCTAACACAGTAAAACTATATACAATAAGGACAATTATCAAGTAAGAATTATATTCACAATGTCCAGTTCATTAGTATTGGCAAACTCAAAGAAAATGCTCCATTATGTATCCCATCTTGGTGAGTTCAAAGTTTTGTACCTGATTTACTTTCTATCAAAACTACAGAAAACTGTAACTATAACTCTCTAATCTTCAACCTGACCAGAGACCCAGGAAAGACATAATATTACTTAATTAGACAGGAAGTGCAGAGCAAGCAACTTCCAAAACTAAGAAATGACAGAAAAAGCTGGCTGCCTGGACAGTCACCCAAGGTTCCTCTGAACATTGGGGCATCCATCTTCAGCCCATAGGCCTAGAATATCTGACAGACTTTTCTGTGAAGTGGGAATTTTGAAGGACTGTTCTACCTTTTCTTGGCAAGGTTCAGCAGTCATTTTTTTTGTTTGTTTGTCCAGTTTGGACAGCATACTGTCAGCAGTTGAGGCAAGGGCAGTTACTTGCCCAGTGGCTAACTTTGCCACAATAAAAGCAAACTCCATATGGAGGTTCTTCAATGCTCATCATCCTTTTATGAAGGTTTTCTGTGTCTGGACCTGACTTTATTTAGTGCCTGCAGCATTCTCTAACTGTGTGAGGCAAACCTTAAACTACCAGGTCAGCTGCTTTGCTGCTCAGCTTAGTGCCCAGTACTGGCTGGCTCAAGCCCACAGTCAATGCCTGGGAGCTGTGAATCTGTAGGCCAGTGATCACCCGCCCATCTGAGAGACTACAGGACTAGGAAACTGTGTTTAGCTCCATGTTTGTGTGTTTGAAACCTTTATTTTATTTTATTTTCAAAGCTTTCTCAGGTCCTATGTGGAAATACGCACCCCAAGTCTGGTGCCATATGTAGCAAGCCTTTCTCTGTACCGCCAGCTCCCTAATAAAGACATGAAGACTTTTGACCAACTATGAAAGCTCAACTTTTAGCTTAGGTTTGTCTCAGCTAGCTTTCATAACTTAAATTAACTCATTTGTATTAATTTACGTTCTGGCACATGGTGTTACCTCTTCCAACTTTCACCTCCTGTTTCTTCTTGTGTCTCCTTACTTCTTCCATGCATCTTGTGTATCCTCTCCTCTCTCTGCCCCAAAGTCCTGCCTAGCTGTTGGCCATTCAGCTTTTTATTACACTAATCACAACAATAGTTCTTCACAGTGTACAAATATCTCACAACAATAAAGTATTTTTGTATACAATGCAAAAACACAGATATTTGTCTACCCATTTTATACATAAGAAACTGAAGTATGGAGCTGGAAAGATTGTTCAACAGTTAAGAGCACTTGCTGCTTTTTCAGAGGACCAAACTTAGTACCCACATGGGGCAGCTAACTACCACCTACATCCCACTCCAGAGGATCTGGCACCCTCTTTGAGCCTCACAAGTATTGTACTCATGTGAGTGCACACACAAAAACACATAAGTAAATAAACAATAAATATCTCTCTCTCTCTCTCTCTCTCTCTCTCTCTCTCTCTCTCTCTCTCTCTCTCACACACACACACACACACACACACACACACACACACACACACACACACACAACAGAGCATAATGCAGCAAAACAAAATGTCTCTAGCCATAAAACATTAGATAAGAAAAATGTCTTGTGGTGGAATTGTGTTCCCCAAAATATTGTGTACTCCAATAAACTTATCTGGGGTTAGAGAACAGAACAGCCACTAGATATAGAGGCCAGAAAATGGTGGCACACACACCTTTAATCCTGTAACTTGGGAGGCAGAGATCCAAAAGCCACACTGGAAACAGCCAGGCATGGTGACTCACACCTTTAATCCCAGAAAGTGAGCCTTTAATCCTAGGAAGTAATGGCAGAAAGCAGAAAGGTATTTAAGGTGTGAGGACCAGAATTAGAGCTGGTTAAGCTTCAGGCTTTTGAGAAGCAGTTCAGCTGAGATCCATTTGGATGAGGACTGAGCAGTGTCCAGTCTGAGGAAACAGGATCAGCTGAGGAACTGGCAAGGTGAGGTAGCTGTGGCTTGTTCTGCTTCCCTGATCTTCCAGCTTTAACCCAATACCTGGCTCTGGGTTTGATTTTATTAATGAGAACTTTTGAGATTCGTGCTACAGTGTCTGGTAATCATTCCAGATTTCCATAGTGATATTGGTCTCTGAGACTATGCAGAGACACTCCTTTTGTGAACTTCTATGAGAACTGCATATCTCATTCTACTAATTACAGAAGGTCAACACTCACAGGTAGGCAAGGACAAAATATAAATAAAATTGAGAGACTGGCACCATAATTGGAATTTGGAAATGCAAGGCTTCAGGTAGATTTGAGTGTGTGTGTGTGTGTGTGTGTGTGTGTGTGTGTGTGTGTGTGTGTGTGTTTTCTTTTTTTTTTTTTTTTTTTTTTCGAGACAGGGTTTCTCTGTGTAGCTTTGCGCCTTTCCTGGAGCTCACTTGGTAGCCCAGGCTGGCCTCGAACTCACAGAGATCCGCCTGGCTCTGCCTCCCGAGTGCTGGGATTAAAGGCGTGCGCCACCACCGCCCGGCTGTGTGTGTGTTTTCTTATCAGTTTCTCAAGATGAGTTTGCTCTTGATGTGGGTGCCCAATGAGCTTGCAAATTTGAAGTGCACATATATATCATACTTAGAGTTGCTCATTACTCTAAGTATCTCAAATTAGAACAACAACAAAAAAGAAAGGAATGTGTGAGAAAGAAACAGAAAGAGATGGGGGTGGGGGGGAGTGAGAAAGCCTGATGAGAAGTCTTATACAGAAATCCATCAGAGTGGCTTGGAGTGCTACTTTCTTTGTCTTACCTAGCAGCCAGGGGACATCAGACACAGCCCAAACAAGGGTCTGAAACCCTAGGTCAGACAGCAATCCAGGCTGATAGGAAAAAACTGAATATTGGCCAATTTTTATTTTATTATTATTATATTTTGGAAAGCCTGGTAAACTCTGTCAATTTGAGAGCCAGTTACCATTGTTTGAAACTAAACATTTTCTAATTCTATTTTCCAGATGGCTTCCCTTAAAACAAATGATAAGAAAAAGTACTCTGAGGCTCTGCTAGGCTCTCCGGCATGAAATAATATTTAGCAAAATTTCATATGACACCTGTGAATTTCAGGGTTCCAAATTTCTCAGGTCCTCAGATTCACTGTTTTCAATAAAATCCCTTCTTTCAGGTTTTTTTAAAGTATGCAATAATTTTTTTTTAGTGAAACATTGTCCTGTCTTTAAGTGTTTCCTACAGAATGGGTTAACTTCTCATGTGGATGCATGTATACCTGCATGGGGTTATGTAAACCACATGCATGCAGATACCCACAGGCCAAAGAGCATCAGATCCCCAGAAACTGAAGTTACAGGTGATTGTGAGTTGCCTGATGTGGGTACTGCAAACTGAATCAAGGTCCTCTGCAAGAACACTAATATTCTTAACTGTTAAGCCATCTCTCCGGCCCCAGAACTAGTTAGCTCAAGAGATAAGTTCCCATGGTGTTGATTTTTATAGATCCCCAGAGAGTTTTTAATGATAGTAGTTTTGTAAAGGTAGAAAATATTTTAATAATATATGTAAGTATGGATAAATTTCATGATAGAAACAAATATGTAAGCATCTTTAGTATCAAATATTCCAAACATTTATAAATGTAATTAACTCATTTTCTTGATTTCATAGGTGTGATATCACACGTACAAATTATAATATACAGATCTGCTTCCTGGAAGGGAGTAGCATGTGCTTAGCACTACCATCTATTACACCATGCACATATTATTCATTAACACTAATGGACTCCATGTGCACAAACCCCCACTCATTAACTTGAAATTTTTACCCCCCTGGGTATATATGTAAATTGTACCCCCGGGATATAGAAACACACTAATTTTTATCTTTAAATTTTCATTTTAATGCTTATTTAATACATGCAATTTGGCTGTTCTAAAATATCTTTCAATGCAGAAACAGCTGTATATGCTAAGAACAATTCTGTGTCCTGAAGTCTGCCCTTCAACTGATAACAAATATCCGATGCTAAGTCATATGGTTAGAGAGAAGCTGTGCTTTGTGGGACTATTAAAAAAAAAAAAAAAAGCGAGTCCCATCAGTCAGGAAAACTTTGAGCCAAGTTTCAGGGGATACCATTCTCGAACACAAAGCACCACCTAGCCTGTTTGGTCTGACCTCAGTTGTAAGAAGCGCCTCCCAGGCCTGGGCTCTGCTTCCCTTGGATGTAAGATAGGATGGTAACAGGGGGACCAATTTCATCTAGCTGTTGAGATGATTAGACAGGACAACCAATGTGAATTGATTGCCATAGGGTCTGCCATGTCAGGACAACTGGAACAGATGACAAGATTCACCAAGGCACTGAGCAGTTAAGCCATGATGGTGAGGCCCTCCTGTGTCTCAGTGACTTTCCCAAATGCCATCACACCTTATCTCAAACCATATTCTCGGTCATCATTGTTCCTAGTGTACGTGTTGAATACTGTCACAGTTTATAGGACTCTAGCTGAGAGATTGTAGTTCTCCTGCGGACACCCAGACCATCCTTCAAGGATTCTGTGTCAATGTGGTCTGGGATTTTCACCACGATTATAAATAACTAAAACATAAAGACAAAAATGGAGAATTTCTTGCCATAGAAAACTATCCAAAGCCCGTAAGTAGCATACTATGTATTTTTGTAGCTTCCTAGAAAAAAATTTAAAGATAATAGTTTTATAAAGATGGAAAATATTTTAATAATATATGCAGTATGGACAAATTCCATAGAAATGAAAATGCCAAACGCTTTTAGAATTTTTTTAACCTTCATTTGTTTATTGTGTATGACTGTGCACGCATGCAACAGCCTGCTAGACTCAGCGCTCTTCCTCCACCACGTGGGTCCAGGGAAGGGAACTCGGTCATCAGACTCGGTAGCAAGTTCCTTTATCCACTGTACCATCTCACCAGCCCAGTACTGAACATTTAACATCAACTAAAGATGCATCTAAGAAAACCTGTAATCTTGAAAGTTATCCCACCTCAGACTCACCCTGACTCACAGGTGGAGGAAAAGAAATCTAGCCAAATTTTTAAAAAGCCATTTGTTAAAACTTCTGGCAAAACTGGGCAGTGGGGTATTCTTCATTTTGAAAAGAAATTTTAAAAAAAATAGTTTTATAGTAACTATAGAAGCAAGGATATTTTCACTCACATTTTACAGATTTTTATGATGTTTATCCCTAACATTGTTAGTGTTTGAAAAGACTTGTCTAGTATAAAAATGGTTTTTAGATTGTAAAAAATGTTTTAAATAAATAAGAGGCTCTGAGAGCCATCTAGCATTTACAACATTGTTAAGTACTGATTGAAGTGTCATTTCAGCAATGCTTCTAAAATCTTCTGCATAAGCTAGTGCCCTTATATGTCGTTATAAACATTTCCTTGGCTGCAAACGGTATGTGTTCTTGCTCTAAACAAAGGCATACTCCTCCAACAAAGGATGAGCCTGATGCATCTTCAACCAATGGTAGAAATCCTCTAGAACTTACTCATTTTTTTATGCCATTGCATAATCTCCTTTACATTTGGATCCAATAAAATAGTTTATAATTTCCCATAGCCAACAGTAGCAATTTCATTCTAAGTTTGAGAGATTTTTCCATACCTGCCCTGCTGGTTTCATCATCTAAATAAATTGTATCCAAAACTTAAAGGTTTGTAGATTAAAAATTTCCAATGAAATACACAGAAGACATTAATAGCATTTTCTTTTTCTCTCCGATCCGATGCACATTCTTTGACCTGTCAGTTTCTGCGGCTGTCACCATTTGGTGTACCTAAGATCCCAAACTGCTGGCATTCTGAAACATAACCATTAGGATAGTTGTTACATATTTAATTTCATGCTCCACTCAGCATAAAGCAGTTGAGGGACCACAGACCAAAGCAAATTAAGTGGCTTCTTAGATAATTTCCTGCTTAATTGAAAGCAGGTAGCTTTTTTAAAAGTAATAATTGGCTTTGTTCCAAATAATGGCAAGGTTATTTCTTTTTTTTTTCTCTCTCTCTCTCTATACATAATTATAGAATAACTTTCTACTTAGCCCAAACAGTGGGTTGGAAATGTCCCACTGAGTCTAAGGAACATGAATGCAACCTAGTGCCTATGACAAACGAGCTGGACACTTCATGAGAGAGGGAGGCAGGGACGGGGCGTGTGAGTGAGAGAGTAACATGGTTATTTGAACTGGCATGTACACACAGTCGTGCAACCACAAGAACACACAGACATTGGGGTATGCACAGACACACGCCGCCAGCACTAGGAATGAAAGCAGCTTAGGTAGGCAGGGTGTGTCTGGCTCACAGTACAAGGGTACAGTCAGTTATGTCAGGAAGGCATGGAGGCAGGCGCTTGGGGCAGCTACCCACAATGCATCTGCAGTCAGGTAGCAGAGATGGATGATAGCTGCCACCTTAGCTCTCTTTGATATATTCAGCCCTGGACTCCAGTCCGGGAAGGTGGGTCTTCCCTCCTCCATTAAACTCTCACAGATGCATCCAGAAGTGTGTCTCCTAGGTGATTCTAAATCCAAATAAGTGAAAAAAATGAAGATTAGCTACCGCACACGCCCATGTCTGTGGGGTCTCCTTTCATGGATTCCACAGAACAGGAACTGGAAATATTTGGGGAAAATATTGTATTCACACTTACTATATTCATACTTTCCCCCTAGCCATTACCTCCTGAATGGTACAGAATAGCAACCAATTACATATAATTTACATTGTATTCGATTTTGTAGATAACTTAGACATAATTTCAAATATGCCAGATGAAATTCATAGGTTATATACAAACCCCATGTCAAGTTATATAAAATACTTAATCATCCTTAGAGTTTGCTGTTAGAGAAGGAAACTTAGATCTAATGTCCCTGAGGGACAGTTCTCTTGTGTGCTGGTGTATATATGGATTTACCATTAACATGACACTATACTGTATTTCACTTCTGTCATTGTCTTAGTTGTTCCTCTAATAAATTTAATAAAACACCAAAACCAACACAATTCATAAAAGAAAGCACTTGATTTGAAGCTCATGGTTCCAGGGTCCATGACCATCATGGTAGGGAGCATGGCAGCAGGCAGGCAGGCATGGTACTGAAACAGTGGCTGAGAGCTCACATCTGTATCCACAGCATGAGGCAGGGAAAGCAAACTTGGAATGGCATGGGCTTTTGAAGCCTCAAAGACCAGCCCCCTAGTGGCACACCTCCTCCAACAAGGCCACACCTTCTAATCCTTCCCAAACAGTTCTACCCACTGGGGACCAAGCATTCACACATTTGAGCCTATGGGGGCTGTTCCCATTCAAACTACCACAGTGACTTTGCATTAGCACTTAGCCTTAGTCATATGCTAGAGGCTGCTATGCCAGTCCATAGCGAATAGACAGTTCTTTTATATTCAAAAATGTGCAGACAGTCTGTTTGTTGTGATGCTCTGTCCCAAGACACGTTCTTGGAAGTATATGAAAAGGAGCACACTCAGAACAAAAATAAAAATGTTGTCTAGCATAAATGCTAGATAAATAGGTGGGCTAGGGAACTCCATTTTGTCAGGAGTCAACAGTCAGACATTTTAAAATCAATCTTTTAAATTCCAGAGGAGAAAGAATGTCTTCTTGTTGCCTAGATTTAGCAGAATAACAGAGAGACAGACATGGAGAATTTTTAAACTATAAGCGAATGATATATATTGAATTCTTACATTCATCAATTGCTACGGTGATTCAGCCAACTGCAAACCTTAGCCTAAACACCCCACAGCTATGGAATAAATGCTAAGAGATGTGCTTTTAGCTTTTGGAAGTTCTCACTTGCCCACAGTCTTTTAGGCCTTAGATTCTGTTGTCTGTGTGCCTTTGGATCACTGCTGTCAATCACACCGCACTCAGAACACTCACTATGCCCTTGCAGAGCAGAGTGGTGGAGAGTAGGTTTTCATTTTCAACATTTGTGACCATCCTGTGGCACTAAATGCTGGGCCCCCAAGTTCTGTGGCATTCCCTGTCATACTACCCAGTCACTTTGAAAACGATCAAGGAAAGAGATAAGAAAGGAAAACAGAAAAAAAGAGGGAGTGGAGAAAGGACAGATGCAAGACCAAGTGGGAAGGAGGGAAGGTGGAAGGGAAGGAGGCGGGGAAAAGGAACACAGAAACAAAAGAAGGTCGAGTATGTCAACAGAGCCCTGATGGCTGTGGAGATGGCTCGGTGGATGAAGTGCTCGCTGGGCAGCATGAGGCTCTGAATTCCAATCCCCAGAATCCACATGAATGCCAGGGATGCATGACAACCAACTTGCAACTCTAGAGGTGAGGACACAGAGCTAGGGGATCCCCAGAGCCAGCTGGCCACCTAGAGAAGCCTGTATTTGCAAGCTTGGATCCATTGAAAGACCCCGCCTCAATAATAAGGTGGAGAGCAATCAAGGAAAACCCTCAGTATCGACCTCAGGCCATGTTGAAGATGTTCACCATCCATTCCACTTTCCCACCGTGAAGGCAAAGGGGAAGACCTCTTGAGTGGGACATGGTGACGCAATGTACATTGGTCACCGGGAAAAACTCCATAGGAGGAACATAAGATGTTCTCAAAAGAATGTAAAACCAAACGTTCAAATACTGTCCGTAAGCAACTGTTACGGTTTGAATTGAAAATGTTCCCCCACAGACTTGTGGGAACGCCCCCTTCATAGCTGGCGGTCATACCATTAGAGGCTGTTGGACCTTTAGGGGGTGGCTGAAACGGGTCCTGGGGCAGGCCTTTGAAGGTTAATGTTAGTTCAGCCACCCATTCTTTTATCTCAGTGGTTCTCAACCTTCCCAGTGCTGCGACCCTTTAATACAATTCCTCATGTTGCGGTGACCCCACCACCACCACAAAACTGTGTTACTTGCTATTTCATAACTGCAATTTTGCTATTGTTATGAATCGTAATATAAATATTTTTGAGACAGAGGTTCGTGGAAGGTCACAACTCACAGGTTTAGAAGCACTGTTTTATCTGTTTGCTAGTACACCGACAAGAAATGAGCTGCCACCACACGATACCATTGCAATGCCTTTGCCACTACCATGGACTGGAACTGTATGCTAAGAAAAACCTGTCTTCCCTTAGGTTTCTTTCCTCAGCCACTTCAGTCAGAGTGATCTAAAGTAATACAGAAAAAAATAATATCAAAAACCAAAAACATGAAGTTTTAGTTGTAGTAAACTGGACTGTGTGGTTTTTAAGCCTTTGGCACTGGTCTGCAGGAAGAATGAGGAAGAGTTTAGATACTTGGGCTGAGAAACCCTAGAATATTGTGAACCACAGGCTTAGTGGGTGATTCTGGTGAGAGGTTGGAAGACCGGAATGCTAATAGAAATGCAAACAGCAAGAACCATGTTCATGAGGTTTCAGATGGGAACAAGGATTGAAGGAGAGGTCAGTCGTGTGACATTCCGGCATGAACGCTGACTGTGCTGTGCCTGCATCCTGAGAATGTAGGCGTGGGTGAGTTCGTAAGTAATGGACTAGTTCATCTATCAAAGGAAATCTCAAGCTGCGTCTGTCCAAGTCTAGAGTGAGAACCAGCAGTAAAAAGATGTTAAAAACAAACAAACAAACAAACCACTATGCGGTTTTGGAGCACAGCTCTTACTGTTACTGAAAAACTAAGTTTGGACAAAATGGCTATAGTTATTAAATACTTAGTCAAATGCCTTCACAGCATTCACCCTTCACGTGAACTATGGAACTTGAGATGAAAAAAACTAATAGTTAAGCCTAGTTCATGTCTTAGATGTATGATACGATTTTTATTTTATATTAATATGTATTTTCTCTTGATAACACCATGAATTTTTATAAATCTTTTTAAAAGTTAAAAATGTTGCTTTAAGATCTCACTGTAATATGGATTTTTTCACTTCAGGGGTTCTTGTCCACTCCACTAGGGTGCTCCGAAATATTATCACTATTGGGTAAAAAGAAATCCATCTATACTAAAAATTATTGAAAATACTTTCCAGTCCAATAGAAGTAGAAACTGGGAACCCCTTCATAAAGAAGGGAAGATTGTAGTTGTCGGGAGTCAGATAGGCACAGTGGAATAGAAGCTCTTTTCCCATTCCCTCCTCCTAAATCCAGCTGTAAATATGCCGAGAGAGTAAACACAAGACTGGACGCAAGGTACATTTGTGGGGGGTGATCTTTTGTTTTCTTTTAATTTGAGACAGTGTCTCACTCTGCAGCCCTGGAGGGCCTGGAGCTCACTATGTAGACCACCTGCTTCTGCCTCCTGACTTCTGGGATTAAAGGCGTGTGCCACCAGACCCAGCCCCTGATCACTTTTTGCCTCAAATATTCCAGAATAGGTGCTGTAGAAACCTTCAATACAGAAATCCTAAAAACTGATGGAGGGGTAGGGAGACACCTTAACAGTCAACAAAATCCACTCTTCTAAACAGAGGAGAAGAAAACAGCAGCGTACCAGGTAGAAAACACTTGGACAACAACAGAGAGATACATATTACTTCAACTAAACCCTATAGAGAAAACCTGTTGCCCTATCCCCACCCTACCCTGAGCAAAACAAAACAAACAAAAGCAGATTTTAGCCTTCTGCCCTTGTCAAGTCATACACATCGATGCATGTGGTGTCAGAGAAAGAAAGCAGAGAACCAGGACTTCCTATCAACCTAAGATGGCCCCTTCACTCTGGAGACCATACAGAGAACTCAGACTTACATACCTCAGCCGTAAGAAGACATTCTTCCCCTCCTCACTGGAGCTGGGGCAGAGACAGTTTCAGGGAAAGTCAAGACTGTCATTGCCATACAGGAGTAACAAGGCCATTCCAACTGCACAATATCAGGAGTGAGCTCCCCGGGAGCAGGAATGACCCTCGAAGTCAGCGCAGCATCATGGGAGGCCCAGTGGAAGATCAGCGCTCTCACCCCTACCCAGCTGTTACCAAGGTCCCTGCTCCTGCTCCAGCTCAACAGAAGAATGGATTCCCACCTGCATCCATCAGCAACAAGTCAGTAGCGTTGTAAAAATGTCTGTATAAGCAATCACAGTCACATTTGAAGCAAATGGAAGCCGGGAGACCTAACAAAGAAAGCTAAGATTAAAAAACAACAAACAAAGGGAACTATCAAACTAAGAAATACAATAACCAAAATGTAAACTATCTATGGGCGACCTCGGCAGAAGGATGGAGGAGACAAAAAGAAATCACTAAACTTCAAGACAACAGTAGAAATTACTCCGTCTGAAACTTGGGCGGGGGAAGGGGGGATTGAATGTTTAAGGACAAGCAGAGCTTCAAGGATCATTATGACTAGACTGGGGTTCAGATGGACCCCAGAAGGATCTGTGTGGTAAAGGTTGGGTCCCAGCCCATGGCTCCTGAGAGGTGATGCAACTGTTAGGATGCAAACCTGAGTGGGAAGACATCTCAGTGCAGGAAGCTTTTGACATTAAATCCCAGCCCATTCCTCTTTCTTTCTGGTTTCTGGCAACCATGAGGTGAGCAGCCTGCTGTAGCCTGCCATCCTGCCGCGATACCATGCCTCACTACATTACATACCTAAGCAATGGACAGGACCAGCAGACTTCTAAAGCTGGAAGAAAAACAACTTTCTTCTCTATGCTGGTAGATTGTCTCGGCTGTTTCGCTATAGTGATACAAATTGACTAACACAGACCACAGTGAAACTTCCCAATGGAGTCTTCCCAGGCCAGAGAGAGATGGAAAAAGGAGCAAGCACAAAAGTGTTTGAAACAATAATGGCTGAAAACTCTCCAGATATGGGGAAAGTCATAAACTAACAGGTTCACGAAATTTTAAGTGAACGCCAAGCAGGACAAACAGGAACTCCTCCACAGGAGGTTAGCTCACAGCACAGAGCCTGCTAAGAAAACTGAACGTACAGTTTCTAAACGCCAGAAACGGAAATCTTCAGGCCAGTATTGTTTCACTTGCATTAGAATTCTATCCAGCATTTATGAAAAAGTTAATACTGACTCCATATATAGTCTCCCCCAAAATAAAAGAGACAGGGACATTTTTCAATTAATTTTAGCAAATCAAAATTATTTCCTATTATCAATACCAGACAAAGACAACATAGGAGTGTGTGTCTCTGTGTGTGAGAGAGAGAAAGAGAGAGAGGGAGGAAGGGAGGGAGAGAGAGAGAGAGAAAGAGGGAGACTAGACCAATATCCCTCATGAATATAAATATAACAATCCTTAACAAATATTAGCAAATAGATTTCAGCACTATATCAGCACAGAATTATATACCATGACCTAGTGGTATTTATTCCCGGGATAAAGAGCTGGTTCCACATTCAAAAATCAATCAATATAATCCACCATATTAACTAGCTAAATTTAAAAAGCCACATAATCCTATTAACTGATGCAGAAAAATCACTTGACAAAAATGCAACATATATTCGTAATAAAAATTCTTAGAAAATTAAGAATAAGGTTAACTTCCTCAAGTGACTAAGGTAAAGCTAGTATGTGTTATACAAGATGTAATGTTATATAATGCTTACTTGTGGGATGGCCGGATGCTTTTCCCCTAAGATCCGGAGCAAAACAAAGATGCTCTCTCCTATATTCCACTCAGCAATGCCCTGGTAGCCAAGCAGAGCATTCAAGAACAACCTGGGCAAGGTAGAGAGACCCCAACTGAAGGAAGCAAGCCATCGAACAAATTCCAAACAGCCACACTAGAGAAGGCTAAAGTAAGAGGGGGCACTAAACAGCTCTCCTTTACAGATATCATGAATCTCTACATAAAATCCCCCCCAAATCCACCAAAACCAAAATGAAACAGAACAACAAAGCTCTCCAAGCCCACAAGTGAACGTTCAGCAAAGTCCAGAATGAAAGATCAGCAAAGGAAAAGCACTTGTGAGTTACACGCGCAGAAAGGCGTGAAGATGACACAGAAGGCCTCCTAGAGCCCCATCTGTCTTCCACCATCAGTCTACACTCTGCACAATTATAGTGCAAGGAGAAGGCAGGTAGAGGGCGGTGAGCTGTAGGACGCCTGCCATTCTGAGCCACTCTAACCCTGGCAGAACCTGTACCACAACCATGTACCATGATGCAGAACTGGTCCTGCACCATAGGGACCTCCTCCTAAAATACCCCATCTTACCATTCCATCCCCACACTCGTGATCCACCCATTTCTTCATCGCTTCAACAATTTTGTCCTTCGGATAATATTATATCTATTGTATTTTATTCCATTCTAGTCTGTTCTCATCTGCTGTATTCTGTTTGAGACAATATATTGCTATGTAGTCCTGGCTGTCCTCGAGATATATAGATTAAGCTGAACTCACACTTGTGATGATCCTCCTGCTTCTGTATCCCAAACACTGGGATTATAGATGTGTGCCACTATGCCTGACTCTGGGGAATGCTTAATAAATCAAGTCTTAGTTTATGAGCCTTTGGGATCCATCCCCTCCCACTTAGCACAATGCTTCTGAGAGCTATCCAAGTTATTCCTACGTCAACAGTAGTCTGTGCTCTGAGTATGCCAGAATTTGCTTATCCATTCGTCTATTGTAAGACAATGAAAAATACAGGAGTCCTCTCTAAACAATATTCACAAGTTTCTATGAAGCTATAATTTACAATACAAAGTTTTACAAAATTGATGTCCAAGCCCTCTCCTTGACCACATAAATGAAAATCTCCAGGGGAGATTTTCTATTGTATTATATAATATATATAAAAATACATATTATGTAGTAGCATTATATTATATAGTATATTTAATTGTATGTTTTAAGCACACAGACAGGATAAGGCCAGGAAGATGGCTGAGTTGGTGAAGATACTCGATACCAAACCTGAGTCTCCCTGAGTCCACCTGGTTGAACACCTGGTTGGAGGAGAGAACTGACTCCCACAAGTTGTCTTCTGACCTCCAGTATGCACGTGCACCACACATACACACACACACACACACACACACACACACACATCAATAAATGTAAAAGAGTTCACACGATAATCCTGTCGTGACTATGGCTGAACCAGCTAGAAGCTCGTGTTAGTCCTCAAAACACACGCAAGTGTGACACTAGTAAATGTAGCCGAGGACAACAAGGAAGGGAAACCTAAACATAAAGATCTATTTCAAGTGTCTAAGGAGGTTAACTCCCAATGTGAAGCCTGGCGGTTAATTAAATCTAAATGATATAGATGAGCTAATCAGTCACCTATTGTACTATATATGTTTTATACAAAAATGTCAGCCTCAATAGATTTCTTTGGATTCTGAAGCATGTTGAGATCAATGTTATAATTTAAAAGAGTTAAGGAACAATCAAAATCACATTAAACATGAAGCAATGTACCTGAGTAGAGTGGCTCAGGCCTATAACCATAGAATTCTAGAAAATGAGGCAGGAGGATTGCCATGAGTGTGAGGTCAAATTGGGCTGTAGAGTGAGTTCAAGACTAACCTGGACTACAGAATGAGACCTTGTCTTAAAAATCAGGCAAAAACTCAAGAAAATAAACTAACTCGCTGAGTCCTCATTTCAGATGGCTGGAATGAGGTTGGGTTTTACTTTTTTTTTTTTTTAACCAAAACCTTGTCACCAGAAGTAACCCTGGAAAACTTACATGTGACAAGTGTTCCTCTCCTGACTACAAATTCTGACTCACCAATTTTTATTGCCTAGCACTCCTTGGACTGAACTGTTCGGAACACACAGGTTAAAAACAACTGAGGTTTTCATCAGGTAGACCTTCACTGGCATCGTCAGCGAGCTCACTGAGAACATCTACTCAGCCAGGACACTAAGGGTTTAGCAAAGAGTCCTTCTGTGCCTTAGGGGGGAAAAAACCTAAGAATGAAGCTGAAAGAGACTGAACACATAAAAGTATTTACAACAAAGCAAAGAACCAGTGTGCTGAAATGTTGACTGAACCAGAAGAGGGCCAATGGGCTTGTTTTCACTGGAGCGAGTCTGCATGCCCTGGCATTTGCAGGTGCTGGGAAGGGAGTTTTCAACCCATGTTCAGCTGGGTCCCCAAGTCATAATAAATGAGCAGCTTCAGCGATGCAGACTGATGCTCTTCAGCAGAAGTGGTTCACTCTGTTCCCAGTGCCATACACACACACACACACTGACCTTCCATACACAGCTATGCCCCCTTTCCAGACCTGACCTACAGGATCAAAAGGGTCCACATGGGGTGGCGTGACAGGAAGGAAAAGCTTGCCTTGCACCAGCACTAGCCCCCTCCTTCCAAGGACAACTCTCAACTGTTCATTCACAGCCCAGAGACATCTCAGATCCGTTTTCTGTTCTGGGAAGACTTGTACATTTTGGAGAACTCTTTACATTCCTAAGTTCAACTCCTAACTGTCATGACATTCAGCTTAGCAAAATAAAAACCATGTCTTTTTGGTGTGTGTGTGTGTGTGTGTGTGTGTGTGTGTGTGTGTGTGTGTGTGTGTGTTTTAATAGCTAATACAATCATCTTTCAAAGAATGTTGCTTTGCGGTTGGGCGAGCGATCAACACTCAGGCATTCTTCCCTAAGAAAGCTGAGGGTTATCATTTCCACTATAATGACCATGTATTTTTCCTCTTTGTTTCTTGGTTGGAGCCGCCATTCTGCAGGTGTCGCGGCAAGCTTGGAACCCAAACACCAGCAAGTCTGTGGAGCTTAGCATGGGACAGTGACCAGCAAAACAACACCCAGCCCAGGGGGGCCGCAACTGAGGAACCAAGTGTGCAAGCTCCTGAAGAACAATGGGACCTGAGCCCTAGAAAAGCCAAGAGAGTGCATTTCGCAGCTGGGGGGACCACAGGAGCCTGGGGGCAGTGGGGTGGGGGTGCGCAGTAGTGCTGGTTTTAGCTAGTGGAGACACTTTCTGCAGTGATATGTGGACGCATAAAGCAACACACATTGGAAGAGAAGGGAACTTGTCTCTCCTGTTGTCAGCAGCTCCACAGGACTGGAGAGATCAGTAATCAGGCCCGCTGGTATAATACTGAATTGTTTCACGCCCAACTTATAGTTGATGCCAGGTAAATGTACTGTGGATCCATCAAAATGTGGCGATTTGGGGGGGAGGGTATCTTGGGAGGGGAGGGAGAAGGAGGAGGAGGAAGAAGAGGAAGAAGAACAAAAGGAAAGTAGGAAAGCTGGAGAGAAAGAAACCCAGCCGGCTTTCCCAAGCCTAGCGCCTGTGAGCGCGCGGGCTGCACCAGCTGGAAGTCATTGTGAAGGCTGGCGTCTGCGTTGTCAAGGCGACCGCCCGGCCGGCGCCAGCGGAGGGGGGGGAGGCGGGCCGGGTGAATGGGTGACGTCACGCGGACGGCGCCAGGCAGTCTAGGCTGCCGAGCCAATGAATCAGCTGTCGCGGGAGGGAGGCTGCGCGCCGCGAGGAGGATGCAGGAATGCAGCCCGAGCTGCCCCGGCCCGAACGCTGCCTGCTCCTCCAGCCCGGTGCCGCCCTCTCCTTGGCCCACTGCTGCCAGAGTACTGCCACCCTGGTTACCCGCAGGGCCAGTGCCACGAGCTGGGGGGTCAGTCCCTGAGGTTCTGTGCTCCACCCACTGCCACACAGCTACTGGTTTAAATGGGGAAAATGAAGCAAACCTTGCCCTGGTAGATTAAGATGGACTTTGAAAGTGTATGAATTCCCTTGTGGCCTTGCTGGGGGTTCTGCAATGGCCTAAGTGCTGGGCAGCACGGAAAATAAAAGGAATCAGCGTGCCCAGAAGAGCCCAAGACTGAACAGGGAGGAAAGGACCAGCCGGGAGCATTTTCGTCCATTGCTGAGTACTGCTGGACAGTGCCTGCAGGACTCTGGCTCAGGAGACAACTGGCTGAAAGGACTGGATTTTCAGTATTCCCGAGTTTAGCTCGTCCTACATCCTTCTGTGGGGTCCATTAAATAGTGTGCTCCAGGGGGCTAAAAACTTGAGTTACTGTCTTTTCGGTACCCCTAGCCTTCAGTGTCCCTTAGAACTTGGTAAGGACTGGAGAACGTCCGTGGAATATCAACGGCGCCAGACCAAATAGGCTTGGACAGAGGTTTGAGTGAAAACAGAATGTCCTTGAATTCTTGAACATTTGCTTGGGGTGCTTGCTGATTTGGGTGGTGTTCAAGGTAGTGATGCAATGTTTCTGGAGGTGTGGCTTAACTATTAGAGAAGACACCCTTAAATCTGCCTTCCAACCACCCTGGGGACCTTTTTTTTTTCTGTGATTATGAAATGAGACTTGGGGAGCTACTCCTACAAGACTCCTGAGGTTTTACGAGCCTATCTAAAAATGGAAAGGTTTAGCATCCTTTAAAACTGAAATTTGTGTTTGCTACGTGTGACATGCATTCACTGCACAAACATTTCAGGGCCCCCCAGCTACGAGCATAGTGTACCTCAGAGCTTTGGATCTGAAGTTCCTCAAAAAACTGGAATATCAAATCGCCGTATGTATTAGTCACTTCTCTGCTGCTGTGATAAACTGCTGTGACCAAGGCAACTTACAAAAGGAAGAGTTTATTTGGGCTTATGATTCCAGAGAGGTCGGAGCCCGTCATGGGGGTGGAGGAACACAGCACCAAGAGCAGTCATGGTGGCTGGAACATAAACCTGAAGCTTGACTCTCCCAGCAAAAAGCAGACAGCAACCTGGAAATGGTTCCATCTTTAAACCTCAAAACCCACCACCAGTGACATACTTCCTCCAATAAAGCCACACGTCCTAAAGCTCCCCCAAATAGTGCCACCAACCAGGGAGCATGTGTTCAAATACACGAGCCTATGGGGGACATCTTCATTCTAAGGATCACACCATACGGCCCTGTTACACCATCCCTGAATGTACACCCACAAGAACAGCATGCCACAGAGATGCTCACACCATGTTTATTGCTGTACTCTTAACGCTAGCTAACAAATGGAACCAGCCTAGATGCTCACCAACAGATGAATGAATGAGGGAAACATGGTAAATGTGTAGCATGACATTTTATCCAGCGGTAAGGAATGAAATTAGGACATTAAGACTAGGACTGTAGGAAAATGAACCGAGCTGGAGATTAACACATAAAATGAACTAACCCAGACCCAGAAGGACAAGTATTGCATGCTCTTTTGGTTTGCAGGATGTACATTTAAGTTTGTGGGGTGTGCGTGTGTGTGTGTGTGTGTGTGTGTGTGTGTGTGTGTGTGTGTGCATGCCTGTGTTTGCATGCGTGTACAGGATATGAAAGCAGTAAGAAAACCCTGAGATGGGGAGAACAGATACAAACAGAAGGAGTGGGAGAGAAGAGGAGATAGTAGGGAAATCATGTGACCAAAGCTTGAGTGGGCACACCAGTGAGGTGGGAGGAGGGGACGAGCGAGGCAGGGTGAGAGGGGCGCCAATAAAAACAAAGCATGATTGCATATGTCAAAAATGTCATACTAAAACCCATTGTTCTGTATACCTAATTTAAAAATAACTTAAAAATTATATGATCTCTCTGAGTCTACATAATTTAAAAATATACATGCAAGAAATAAATTAGAAAACAACAAATTTAAAAATTTTTTTTACAGTCTTTTCCCCTCAAAGTTTGAAGTGCATTCAAGTCACCAAATGACTAGGCATCTGGTTGAAATACAAAAAAAAAAAAAAAAAAAGCAAGACTTGAGATTCTGCATAAGTGTTGATAGCCTTGGACCACACTTTGGGTAAAGAGGATCCTGACATCAAAATACCCAAGGATATGATGGATGGGAAGTGAATACCTGTGGAGAAAGAAAGCTGGAGCAAGGTGATAGAGCCCATGAGGGATCCAGCAGGATGAAAAAGCTTTGGGGAGAAGAAATGACATGCAGAACAACTGTAACATGAATCTTAAAAGGTCTTATTAATAGAAAACAAACCCGGAGCTGGGCGTGGGGGGGGGGGCGGAGCACACGTGGATCTTTGTGAGTTCGAGGCCAGCCTGGTCTACACAGAGAAACCCTGTCTGGAAAAACCAAAAAAGAAAAAAAAGAAAAGAAACAAACCCAGAGCCAGGTATTGGGGTGAATTCTGAAAGATCAGAGAAATAGGGCAAGCCACAGCTAGCCTCACCTCACCAGTTCCTCAGCTGACCCTGTTTCCTCAAATTGGAAGCCTCTGCGTCCTCATCCAAATGGCTCTCAGCTGAACTGCTGCTAACAGCCTAAAAGCTTAACAAACTCGAGTTCCTGGTCCTCAGGCCTTATATACTTTTCTGCTCCTTTCCATCATTTCCTGGGATTAAAGGCGTGTGTCACCATGCTTGGCTATTTCCAGTGTAGCTTTGAACCCACAGAGATCTGGATGGATCTCTGCCTCCAGAATGCTAGGATTAAAAGTATGTGTGCCACCATTTTCTGGCCTTTATGTCTATCTAGTGGCTGTTCTGTCCTCTGATCCCAGATAAGTTTATTAGGGTGCACAATATATTGGGGAACACAATATCACCACAACAACTGTATTTGTTTTACTTTGATTAGTGAATATTTGGGGAAATCACAAGGGATGGCCTTAGACATTTTCTGGCGGTAGCCAGACTGTAAGCCAAAGAACTTAGATTTTCAGAAGAGAAACTTAAAGGCTGCCCATCCCAACAAAACTAGTGTGAATGAGGAAAGTGAGCAGGTGTGTGATTTCTTTAGATGATGGCCGAGTTCACAGCAAAAGCCAAATTTTGAGAGTTTTTGATTGTTTGAACAAACTTTTCTGTGGTTTGGAAGTGAACTATCTCAAACAGCCTCATTGTGTGAGCTTGTGGTCCCCAACTGAGCACTTTTTGAAAGGTTGTGGAACCTTTAAGGGGAGGAGCCTCTCCAGAGGAAGTGGATCCCGTGGTGGGCCTTGAGGTTTTTCTAGCCCTGCCTCACAGGCCCTGCTTTTTGACAATGCATGCAACCTGGCCATCTGCCTCATGCTCCTGTCTCCGTGCCTCTACTCACTCACGCTCACTGTGATGGACTGTTTCCCCTGGAACCGAAAGCCAAAGGAATCTTTTTTTCCTTATGTTGCTTTTGTTGGATTCTATATAGTCAGAGCAGTGAGAAAAAGAACTACTACATCCCCTGGAGATGTTAGTCCAGCTTTGTATTTTTTGTAACAAATGCCTGATATTTTCAGCTTACAAGGAGGACACGTTTGTTCTGCCTCTCAGTTTGGAGATTTCAGCCCCATGGTACATTCACCTCCTCGCTTTGGGGCCTGTGGTGAGGCAGCATAGCACAGTGAAGTCCAGACTGGGAAGCCAGGATGCTCACCTCATGGTGGGAACAAGATGAAAAGGAAAGACAAGGGTCTCTCAGTCTCAATTCGGGTCATGTCCCAATGACTCAACACCTACCAGGAGGCTCCACCCTTCAAAGGTCAGCCGCTTCCTGGGAATTTCAGTCTGCGAATGGTACCTAAAACACAAAAGCTTTAGGCAGATGTTGCAGACCCAAACAACAGCAGAGCAAAAGCGATATCCTGGGTGGAGGGAGGTTGAATGAACTTCATGGAGCCCTAGAGTACCTGCATGGTGCTTTGCCATTGTCCAACTTGATTTTATCTTTGCTTTAATAATCTAGTTGAAAAATACAAGTTTTTCAGTGTGATACAAGTAAAAACATTAGTGTGATACAAAAAAAATGGAACAGAAAGAAAGAAGTGAGGAGAAGCCAAGAGAAAGAAGAGGACTGTAGGAAACAATGCTAAGAGATCGAGTATGGGATTTGGGGTGTGGTGGACTAGGGAAATGAGAAGTAAGAGTTTAATCTGAAAAAAAAAAGGTTATATTTGCATAAATTGTAATAGCCAGAACTAGCTGATTAAGACATCTCTTCTAGTAAAGTAATAAAATCAACTTTTCTTCCTCCTGCTTATGGCCCAGTACACGTTGTTTTCTAACCTTGGCTTCATCTGTAGCAGCATCCCTACGTTTTTATGAACAGTAATGCCCGAGCTCAACCCTGCAAGCATTCCATCAGCATCCCTGAGAGTGGAACCCTAGCATCAGTATTTTAAAGGCTCCCCAGGTGAACGTAAAGTGCAGCCAGTGCTGAGAGCCACTGAGCTGGTACATGGTCTCCAGCTCATTTCCTGCCTTCATTTCTGCCCTCTGAACCCCTCCCCCTTGTTAGCTGTTATGGGAGCACTAGGCCATTTAATTCTTGCTGTATTTTATGCTGGGGTCTGATGGAGTCTAGCACATTCTGTGAGTTCAGTATCTTCCATCCCTTATTAACTGTCATAGCTTAGTCGTGGCCATATCCATTATATTGCCCTAACTCTCACTAGAAGAAGAAAAATAGTGATTTGGTACATTATTGGGTGGAAATGATAAACCCGGTTTTATGAACCTCATGGAACCCTGGTGTGACTGTGTGACGGTTTGCCATGGTTTAGCTTGATTTTATTTTTGTTTTAATAACCTAATTCAAGGCCTTGCACGGTGACTCAGGCCTGTAATTGTAACTCTAGGACAGAAGCAAGAGGAGGATATCTGAGAGTTTCAGGTCAGCGTGGGCTACAGAGTGAGTTCCAGCCCAGGTTACGGGAGAAGACCCTGCCCCAAACATTCAAAGTAATAGTAGCATCAGTAACAATAACTAACTTGAACAGGCACTTTGGGATTAAATCTAAATGAAGAAGCAAGTATTTAAAACAGCCATCGGCTCTCAGAGCATTTCACTTGAATCATCTTTCAGAAGTTGAGTTAGTCACCTGTTAAATAAAGAATTCGGAAAGTGAGTTGTACGGCCTGACTTTTCTTCAACAATTAACTTTGAAACCTTCGTCGATTTCTTTCATTCCTCTAAAATTGACTGACCATCTATGGTGTGTTAGATAGTTTTTCAGATAGGAGGATGTCAGCAGGGTTCGGGGAGGGCTTTCTTTTCTCAAGGAGGAAAAGGTAATCGCAGTAAAATTCAGTGGTTCCGCGTTTTAGTTTGGTTGTGTGAAAGGCACCTGGCTTTTTCTAACATTCGGTACAGTTTTAACATCCATTCATGCATTGTATTTTTTAATAACTAATGGTTTCATGTAATACAAGACTAAATAAGACCCTTTATCTTCTCATTTTTCCCTCCATCTGCCTAATTTCCCACTCCCACCCACAGAAGCCACTGGTGGTTTCTTTCTTGAGTATCTTCCTAGATTATTTTTGTGACTACTCAAATTCAACTATAAATATATTCTTATTTCTCCATTTTTTGGCTATTCTGCATCTGTCTTTCATTTAGAAACATTGGGGGAGTATCCTTCTATCTCAATAGATGCTTCCCTCTACAATTAAGTCTTACATATGCAAGTATTATCACTTATCTTACTGCTACTGATGATAACTTAGGGTGTGTCAATCTAAAAAAGATTGATTTATCCTATTTTATGAATACTTTGACTGCATTATTTATGTGCACCACATACATGCCTGGTGCCTACAGAGGCCAGAAGAGGGTGTGGGATCTCATAGAACAAGTTAAAGATGTTTGTGAGTCACCACGTGGGTGCTGAGAACCCAACCTGGGTCCTCTGGAAAAGTAGCCAGTGTCACCTAGGTTGTCTCTCCAGCCCCTTCCAATATTTTACTGCAAAACTACATGGTTAACCTCTGATAAGTCACTTTGTCACACACACATTAAGTTCATCTGAAAGCTATGCCTCTGTGAGTGGAGTTTAGTTATTGTGCCTTCTGAAGATCTTGTGATAATATTTCCAGTGGTTTCCTTCAGGTGAATTCCAGGCAGGCAATTCCTACGTTGAACTACAGAAAGATTTTAAGAACACTTTAGGTATTTACTGATTCATTGCTGACTAGAAAGTCCTGTCTTAGTTAGGGTTTATATTGCTGTGAAAAGATACCATGACCATGGCAACTTTTATAAAGGAAAATATTTAACTGGGGCTGGCTTACAGTTTCAGAACTTTAGTCCATTATCTTCATGACAGCAGGCAGGCAGACGTGCTGCTGGAGAAGGAGCTAAGAGTTCTACATCTGGATCTGCAGATAACCTGAGTAAACTGTGTCCCACACTGGGCATAGCTTGACCATATGAGACCTCAGAGCCCAACCCACTGTGACACACTTCCTCCAACAAGGCTATACCTACTCCACCAAGGCCACACCTCCTAATAATGCCACTCTCTATGGGCCAAGCATTCAAACACTTCAGTCTATGGGGGCCATTCCTATTCAAACCACCACAACTGCCAATTTATCTTCCCACTTGCATGGTATACATTATCCATCCACTGAGAATTGCCAGTACTGGAAAACATACCATTCTGCCATCAAATAACCTATATTCACATTAGAAGTCGACAATTATAGACCTAATGTTATAGGTGCAGTTTATAGGTGTCAGTCTGAACTTTACCATGAATTTATTAGAAAGTACATAATTAAGGACTTATTCATTCATTTCATGTGCAATTTTGAAGAGTTTTAATTTTTCTTTTTGATTTATAACAAATTAATATATTTAACAATAATAATGACTTACGTTTATTAAGCCCTTATATGGTTCAGGTGTTTGTTGGGCAATGCATTCTTAATGGATCCTGTAGATTGTGAACTTTTACTTGAGTTTGGTGTGTGTCTTTAATTCTGTTTTAAGATTATTTCCTTAAAAGATTTAAAGAAACTTTTAAAATGTAATAAAATAATACAGTTTTGTTTGTGTTCATGTGCAAGAAAATATCTAAGTCACTCTAAAATCAGATTAGCATTCTCATTCCCATAGGCATTCTAATAATTTTTAAACTGAAATTAATCACTTATTATTTCCAAACAGCTACCTACAGTGTGACATTTACAAAAACAGTTGGATTGAGAGCTGTAGTTCAGTCATGGGCCACTTGCCTGGTATGAATAAAGCCCTGGGTTCTGTCCCCAACATCACCAAAGAAAAGGAGCGAGAAGAAGGGAGGAAAGGAGAAACAGAAAAGTCAGCTGTACCCATGTGTTGGGATGCATAGCCAGGATGACCTGAAATTCACTATGTAGTCCAGGCTGGCCTTGACCTCACAGCAGCCTTCCAAGTGCTGGAATTACAGGAACGAGCCACCATAGTGGCTCATATGTTCATTTTAAAACTACTCCCACAACATAGGTAACTAAGAAAAAGTAAGCGTGGAAAATTAAGGTTACCCACAATTCTCTCAACCTGAGACAATCTCTGCCAACATCTAGAGCAAATCTCTGAGTTTGATATATGTAATTACATCAACACACAATATTGTGGGGTTTGTTCATTTTTACAAAAATATCATTATCATACCATGTGTACACACACATATACACACCTGTTCTTTGTTCCTTGGCGGCTCCATAGGGTGACTGGCTATCCCTTCTGGCAGTAACTCTGTGGCACTTCCTCAGGGTCATCTGTGAAAGGGAAGAGGACTCTAGTGATGTCACTTCCTCTTTCTGGTGCACAAAAGCATCCCGTAGACTCCTCACCTGCCCCAGTTCATCAGCTCTGAGTTTCCTGAAGCAGTGTAAGCCCGCTGTTCCTCAGAGACTTTGTTTCTTCAAGGGCATCCCTGCCTATGAGGAGAGACTAACAAGGGAGCCAATGATTTACCTGCCTTGAGGGAGACAACTCAAAAGGAAACAGACCATTTTCTGAGCCGGGCATGGTTTGAAATATTCCTCTGGACTGGCTTTCTTCACAGCTTCCTTTCCAAGCTCCTGTCTTCCCACTAACCCATCCTTCCATGCTCCACCCTTGGCAACATTTTTAACTTATGCCCCTACTTATTTCTTAACAAAAATGAGAACATAATTTGCTCTCCCACAGACCTAACCTTAGATTTATTCTAGCTGCTAGGCGGGGATAGACGGGTCTATCAATTATGAATGTCTTCGTGTGTGCAGGGGGTGGAGCAGTGGTAAGCTTACCTTCTCCTGGAGACTTACCCTTATAAATAAATAATGAGATGTTTCTGTGCAATGCCTTCAGCAAAGCGGGGGAGGGGGCATTCCTTCTAGATGTTAAGAATAAAAAATCTAAATGAACAGCTCAGAACCTATCATAGTTTCTGAGAAACACAGGGAAACAGACCAAGTTACTTCTAATATATTTCCACACTGTGTACTTGAAATAAAACGCTTCACTTAAAAATGTTAAAGATGTCTCTTATGATATGATGTTCCACTCCATCATTACCCATCATCAAAAAGCTGTACTGTTTAGTGATGTCAACACAAGTGATCAAAACCAATGGCATATAGGATACATCATTAAAATGTATCATTTTCCTCTTGCTTCGGTTAATTTATATTAACCTTGTGTATATTAAGCCTAGATACTAAATCAAAGAGCTCCCTGAAAGAGTGGCCAGTAGCCTCCTGAACTGACCATTTTCTGGACTGGAGATAAGGAATCCTGTCTCCTGCAAGGGTAGAAAATGTTTTGTGGTTACCACTAGAGGGCAAATAGCCTCTTGGACTTCACTTGGACCAAAGGCTATCTCTGCCCAGCGAGCCAGTTTCCAGGTCTCAGGTAACATGCTTTTAAATCTTGCATTACCAACTCTTGATCGACCCACAGGCTAAGCAAATGAGAGCTCTGTGCTAAGGCAACATCTAAAGGCACCCCTGCTGCCCTCCCCTTTCAGAAGATAGATCTCCTTGCTGAATATACAGACTGCAGACCTCCTCCGCCCAATCCTCCCCTCCAGCAATTGAGCCCTGGATCTGCACTGCTTAACTTCACCACTCTCAGACCTTATAGACCTTATAGACCTTATAGACCTTACAGCAACACACAAATACCTTCCTTCTTGCTGCATTTCTGAGTACCCTGCAGGGCTTTCTGCCACTCCCAGCTCAGAAGTCCAGGCTGTTCCTTAAGCACACTGTTATTTCATATGTTCCATCTTTACTCAGGCTGTGACTGCTCTCTCAAATTGAAAATTCAGTTCAGATATTGCCTATGAAAAGCCTAGTCTGGTCCCTCTCCCCCGCTCCCTTCCTTTTCCACAGCAGTACATTTAGTTCCCATGCCTTCACCGTCCACTATGCCAACTCTGCCCTTGTCATTCATTTGAACCAGCAGAATATAAACATTCGCTGTATTTTGAAATGCACGCTCAACTACTCTATCGCTTCATTGCTACAGAACCATGGAGAATCCAGCAAGAGTTCTAGAAGCAGGATGGAATACAGATGACCCTCTTCTCCCTGGAAGCAGTGAATGGAAACTATGGGCTTTGAAAATAGTCTTTCTGCCTGTTAGAAAGGAGGTAGGAGATTTCTTTTAATAAAAATGTGGGTTTTGTTTCTGGCTAAAAAACTAAAGCATTTGGGGTTGGGCAGTGTTTGCCTATACCTTTAATCCCAGCACTCAGGAGGCAGAGACAGGCAAATCTCTGAGTTGGAGGCCAGGCTGATTTACAGAGTAAGTTCCAGGACAGCCAAGGCTACACAGAGAAACTCTGTCTCAAAAAACCAACCAACCAACCAACCAAACAAACCAAAGCACTTGGGAATTTTGATCCAAAGGAGATGTTTGAAAATTGTATGCCTTTTGAAGGGGAAAGCATGGCTCAGAGATGGGTAAGTGGTACTGAGTGGCAGCTGCCAGGCAGGGAGCCTTAGAGAAAAGCCACAATGCAGGCACTGTGGGAGGTGGCCTCACTGGGAGGCTCTCCACTAGAGTGGCTGTTATTGTTTGAGCTCATGTTTTGCATTTTTCATTTCCAGCTTGTAGTACCATTCTGGTAGGTTCTGGAAACCTTACATGGTGGGTCTACCAAACTCGAGGAAGTAAGTCACCAGGAACGCATCCTAGAGAGTTTCTTGTATCTGGCTCTTACCCTCTCCTCTTCCTCTTCGGTTTCCTGTTATAGGCACGTGAACAACAGCACTCCTGCCACCATGATATTCTTCCTGCATACACTGGGGCCAAGACCATGGACAATACCCTCAAAACTACAAGACAAAATCAATTGTTTCTCTTTCATGTTCTCTCAGACACTGTAGTTACAGCAACGAGCTGTCTAATAAAGTGGGAATTCTGTCTCCACTAGAAGAATAACCACCAAGCAGTTCAAGGCCCATGATCAAGTGCTTTATTCCATTTTTTCAGGGAAACCAAACTCTTCAATACTGCCAAGGGAAATCTGGAGAAACTCATTAGATAAGAGGAATATTAAGGAGAGATGAAGACTCAAATGTCATGTGGTCTTCTAGATGGGACTCTGGGACAGAACAAGGACATTAGGGGAAAACTAGGAAATCTAAATGAGGCAGATACCTCACTCACTAATACTGCTAGTTCATTAATGCTAATTACATATGCCACACTAAAGAAAGATGTTGGTAATCAGGGCAAAGTAGGAAGAGAGTGCATAGGATCTCTATCTTTCCAGCATCTCTGTAAACTGAAAACTGTTCTTAAAGTTTTTCTTAAAAAGAGGAGTGTGAGGAGAGGGTAAGAATGAAGGAGAGAAGAAAAAAGAGAACAAAAAAATAAGAAAGACATGGAGCAGCCTAGAAGACATCTCCTTCAAAGTCTTCAGGGTGCTGAAAGGGCTCAGAACACCTGAACCTAAAACCTGCTTAAGCTTAGGAATTGATGCATCCTCATGAGCTCAGTGGCCCAAGGACAAAGCCTAGCTTTAAACAGTGGTCCATGCATAGTTGTTGGATTAAAATGTATTTTCAGCAAGGAAAGAAATCAAGAGGCAGGAAAAGAATGATTTCTGGGACTAAAAATCAAAACTGCAAAATATACTTAGTTCGTTTAAAAGACACTTTTTGTAGGGATTTCCAGTTCCATAGTTTGTTTCAGCATTTAAAAATAGTTTTTTGGGCTGGGGAGCTAGCTGACTTGGTAAAATGTTCACCCTACAAGCATGAGGACCTGAATTCAATCCCCAGAACCCACTTAGAAATGCCAAGCACAGTGGTGTGCACTTATAATCCCAGTACTAAGGAGGCAGAGGCAGGGAATTCCTGGGGCTCACTGGCCAGCCAGCCTATCCTAATTGGTGAGCTCCCAGGCAATGAGAGACCCTGTCTTAAAAGGAGTACATTATTTTTGGTTGTGAGCCTAGCCTTTAACGGCTGAGCCATCTCTCCAGCCCTCAGATTATAATGTACTCCTTTTTTTTTTTTTTTTTTTTTTTTTTTTTTTTTTTTTTTTTTTGGTTTTTCGAGACAGGGTTTCTCTGCGTAGCTTTGCGCCTTTCCTGGAGCTCACTTGGTAGCCCAGGCTGGCCTCGAACTCACAGAGATCCGCCTGGCTCTGCCTCCCGAGTGCTGGCCAGCCTGGGCTACCAAGTGAGCTCCAGGAAAGGCGCAAAGCTACGCAGAGAAACCCTGTCTCGAAAAACCAAAAAAAAAAAAAAAAAAAAAAAAAAAAAAAAAAAAAAAAAGGAGTACATTATAATCTGAAAATGACATGGGAGGTTGTCCTCTGGCCTCTGCATGCAAACACACACATACACATGTACACAGACATGAACCCACATGTACCCAAACGTGAACACACACTCACACATTAAAAAAAAAAAAAAAGAATGTGGTACAACAAAACTTTAATCTTAATGCAAAAAATATCACTTAGCTCCACCAGGACCATTTTTTCCCCTGAAGCGAACCCAGAAGAAAAGCACCCTTGTAAAAAATGATTGTTAAAATCAAGGCAGAAAATACACAGAGATCAAGTATGTATGATATGAATAGTTGTAAGCAAAGAACAAAGGTTCAATTCTTTCTCATATAACAAAAAGTAAACATATTAGATTTTTTGTGACTATTACTATTTGAAGAACATAAACTAAAAAAGTTGGAAGTGCTCATGTATTTTGACTGTAAAAATTGTTGAATGTTCATCTCATGAAAGTCACTTGGCCAATGGCAGTATAAACAGCATCTCACCTGTGAGGGGTAGGTATTTCAGAGTCATTTATAATCTAGATGCTGCAATTTTCATTTTTCATATTTATCTTCAACATGGTAAAGTCTTGTAAAGATTTAGACTTTTAAAAAGAAACTGTAGATAAGAGGAAAGATGACTGCCATGTTTAAGCAGAGCTTGCTATCTGACTGCATGTGTGTGCATTTTTTAATGATTCATCAGATATTTTAATTCTGAAGGTTTATTTTGTTTCATTATTACCTTTTCTAGTTCTCTGCATTTTAGTATAATTCTAATTATAGTGTGGTGTGTGTGTGTGTGTGTGTGTGTGTGTGTGTGTGTGTGTGTGTGTACATATGTCTACCTTGATGTCAGTTCTCAGTGGTCTGGAGCTCACCAAGCAGGCTAGGCTGGCTCTCCATCTGGCTTCACCTTCCCAGTACTGGGATTACAACTGTGTGCTCAAAGCCTGGCTTTTCACATGGGTGTCAAGGATCTGAACTCAGCCCTTTAGGCTTGTGTGACAAACACTTTGCCAACTGAGCTCTCTCTCCAACTTTATAATTTTAATATCTTAAAAAATAACTTTAAGGTCCATTCTCCCAAAACTCCATTATCTTAATCTCACTGTGAATCTGTTGTCTGTTTTCATTTGGTTTTTAGTCAGATCCTATCTTCTTGTTTGCATGGTTCTTTCCTACCGCCATCTGATCTCGTTCTCATTTGGGGGGAGCTCCTTACATTGCACTAGCCTCCAGGATCTGGGCAGCTCGTCCCATCAGTGTACACTGCTCTCTTAGTTTTCTTCACCTGGACTACAGCTTTCAGAATCAGCAGTCACCTTTAGGAACAAAGTGAGCCCAGATTCCAGCTTCACCCCAGCCATGGTTTGTTTCCTCTGAAACTCAGGTTGAGATTTGATTCCTAACGTCATAGTGGTAAGGGGTTGGGGGCTTTTCAAAAATTAAAGGCGTTTTTATGTGATTGGGTTTGTTGGGGAAATATTGGGCTGCTGTAAAGCACAGTTACCTCTTGTGGTTTGCCTCCTTCACATGTGACCACATGGCCTGTGTTTTGAAGAGACTGACAACTGCCAGCACGATGCTCTTGGACTTTGCAGCTTCTAGAACTTGAACTCAACTACATTTCTATTATTATAAATCTCCCAGTCTCAGATATTGTGGTATAGCAAGAGAAAACTAAGACAACCCGCATGGATGTTTATCAAGACCATAACTCCATTCTCTTTGCGGTCTTCTTGGCTTTGCAAACAATTTTAAATTTGGAGGCTGTTTATGCTGCTATTAGTTTGTTGCTTAATACTTACTTAATTTAGCTCCTTTAGCTGTTCACCACCGTCTGAAGACATATCATTTCACTGATGGAAAAGAATATGCCCACATAATATCAACTACTTTTATTTACTGTCAATAAAAAGCCATAGTAATTTGAACAACAACAAAGTCCAAGATACTTTGTGTCATAAAACTTAGATAAGCCAGACTGGGCTGAGGCTTGGCCTGTAAAGTGCTCACCTTGAAAGCATGAGGACCTGAGTTTGATGCCCCAGAACCTGCTTTTACAAAGCCAGGCATGGTGGTGTGTGCTAGTAACCACCATGCGAAGAAGGTGGAGTTCACTGGCCAGCTAGTCTAGCCTATTTGTACGTTCCAGGCCTAAAGAGACCTGGTCTCAAGAAACAAGGTGAATAGTGCCTGAGAACACCTGAGGTTGACCTCTGGCTTCTACACTTTCTCTCTCACACACACATACACACATATATACACACAAACATACACACTCACATATACACACACATTCACACATGTGTGTACACATACATGTAGATAAACACACACACATACATGCACACAGAGACAGAAGCACACAATCACACAAAATTAGATAACCCTCAGAACTAAAGAAATTCCTGTTTAGATACTGCAATTGGAACAAATTACATAATTTGACACCATGAAATAAGTTTGCATTCACAAACACTTCCCTTTCAAACTCACAAATTTTAGCAGCAGAGCAACTAAACAATTGCAATGCATATAAATCATGTAAAGACTTGCAATCTCTTTAATTGAGTGTCATTTCCTTATTCACTTAATCAAAATAATACATGGAAGTTTGCAAAAAAAAAAATAGCCTGACAATCACAGTTCTTCAGTTTGTTTGTTTGGTTTTTTTTTTTTGGGGGGGGGGGTTAGTAAACATTCTCATGCTGTCTATGACCAGATTGTCACTCTGCTTCCCACTTTGGACTATTTGAGCAGACGCCCGTGGCAGCTACTGCCCTCACCAGATGAAGATGTCAAGATGAGCGCAACATAGCCCTTAACGGGAAAGAAGAAACCGCACGCCTTGAAGCAGTTGGTTTGGGTTACAATTGCTCAGTCTTACTGTTAATAATCGAAATTTTTGATTTAGTAAAAACGAGATGTGTCAGAGAGATGATTCAGTTGTTGATTGTGCACACTGCTCTTGCAGAGGACCAGAGTTCAGTGCCCAGCACCCACGTCATCTGACCTGTGGCTTCCTTTAACTCTACCTCCAGGGCTTCTGACGCCTCTCTCCTCCTTGGGCACGTGCTTACATTCACACAGACATAAACATATACACATAATTAAAAATAAAATAAAATCTTCTTTAAAAAGGAGAGATGTTTATTATGTAAACTGCATTATAATAATCAGTTAGGCAATTGACCTCAGTCACAGTATCTCACTGTAGTTGGGAGGCAGACATGAAAACTAGTCTTACCCCATGATGTTGTAGTTGAGTTACCGACACAGAGCTATGGGGATGAGTAGCTAGGTGTGTCTAAGCAGGAGTTGGGGAGAAGCCTCCTCAGGGGAATAAGCATTTCAGTCTACTCTTAACAGGATTATTTAAATATTAGTAAAGCAAAACACAGGAATATATCTTTACAGGTTTTATCCTAAGCCAGTGATACCCAAATGTGTCCTCTTATCTCCCTGCCTCACAGCTGTTCTCACATGATCCACACTCATCTTTTCCAAGTGCATTTGTCGTCACTCATTTCCCATCTTATTGGTGAATCCAGATCCCTTGGTCAACATCCAAGGCCTTCCTCACTCCAAGACCCCCCATAAGTCTACTCCTGGTCCCTGCTGTGCCTCCCAGGCACGGTGATTGCTACAGCCAGACAGGACCCTCGTGTTATCATCCCTTATCAAAGCAACACCTGCCTCCAGGACTTTGGCATCCATGTTCTCAACCATGTGTAAGAGCTCAGTGCTTTTTTTTTTTCTTGGCAGTCAAAGAAAGCCTGAATTAGTAACTGACACTTAAACCTGGTGATCAGAGATGGACCAGACTGTGGGGCCATGGAGCTCCTAGGCCAGTGCCCAGCACGGAACTGGTTCTCAGTGTTTGGGATGAATTAATAAATAAAAGAAATATATCAAAACTTAACGTGGCCACGGTTCAAGGGTAATGGAATGACCTAGAAAGAACCAAGGTATTACCTATGAACGGAGATTATCTTTTTCTCAGAATTTTATACACTCACTCTCTCTGACATGCTGCTACCAAATCTCTCAGAGATATTGCCCGTCATTTGAGACTAGGAGCACATCACAGTTAACAGTTTTGTTGATATAAATTGGTTTGTAGGATCTTGATAATAAAGGAAAATATAAGATGTTTCGACCACAGCTCTGGAAGCTTATACGTAATTATACATAGCAGAATGTAATAGTAGCCCTAGCCTTGAAAGCTCTCTTGAGGCTGAGTTTGTGTTGTTCTCACTCTTTCTGGCTGTAAATCTCAGTTACTATATTGTGGGTCTTTACAGATTTACCTGTGGTTCTACTCTTTTATTACAAAGAAAAAAATCTAGAAACAATTTCAAATCCTTATTTGGAGAAATGTACCAGTCAAAAAAAAACAACAACAACAACAAAAAAAACGTCTGACTGTGATGGTGCATGCCTATAATCTCAACAACTTTTGAAGCTGAAGCAGGAGGATTGCTGCACATTAAAGACCAGCCTGGGCTACAGAGTGTGGCTCTGTCTCAATAAAAAGAAAAAATACAGAAAGGAAGAAGAAAGAACTTCTGAGGTGTGGTTCAGCTCGCACTTGCACAATTAACCACAGTATATCATAGTTATGTATAATGTTGGCACCTGGGGAAACTGGGCAGAGAGTGAGGAAGTCTTTGTTGTCTCTTTGTAATTTCTCTGTACAACTAAAAACATTACAAATAATAGTTATTTTCAAAGAAGGTTGATGATAAGAATTATGTTTAAAGCAAGTGTCACCTACAGAAAAGTCCAGTTCCCCGGTGGCAGACCCACTGTATCCCACAGCTTGACATGTCCCTTAGGCAGAGAAATGCGCGATCTCGCTCCCCCTGCCCTGAGCTCCTCCCGCTCGCCTTCCTACTGGGTTTTACGTTTATGAATATATTATAGGAGCCATTTGGGCATCACTCTTGTGTTGTGTGTGATGTCCTTACCTAGAGCTGAGAGTCTCCAGACCTCTCATTAAGCTGGAAAGCCACAGGAAAGTCATCAATAGTCCCCACAGAACAGTACTCAACAGAACAGCAAATAACAGTGGCCTCTGATATAAATTAGCATTAATATTATAATAAAATAAGCACACAGGCTGGCATGGCAGCCAGTATCCTTCATGGGTTTTCTAAAGTATGGCCTTACAGCAAATTATCAACAAAACTGATGAAGGAAAATATTTAAACATCCCGTGATATGAAATATCAGATCATTAGCCCAAGTGACTGCATGTCTATGCTATAGGGAATCTAAACTTTATAATAAAATCATAAAGGCTCCATTCTTCTCCAAGACCATCAACTGACACATGCACCCTTTTTCCCTCTGGAGTCAGCAAGAAGAGCATTATCTGTTAAGAGTGTACAAAAATATTCTTGCAACTCAGATGCTGGAATCCACAGACAGGATCCAAGAGAGGAAAGACTATTGAGAACAACCTAGATAGGAAGTGTTTTGCATGACCTCTAAAGAGTGACTAGACATAGGAACAATTAGACCCACACCCAGTTTCCAGGTGGCTGTCAGAACTGTTTTCTCCTTATCGTTAGGGAGGGAAAAAAATTCCAGGTGACCTCCCAGACCACCTGGCAAGCAGCTGAATGCTCCCTGGGAAAAGCAGAGGAGATGAAAGAGGGCAGCTGAGAGGAGGAGTTTTAAATTACAGAGCTTGGGTCTCAGTGTGCAGGCTCAGGTATGCTTGGAGCACTGCGGAGCCACAAGGAGCTCTGCCCAGCAGACTGGCTCTACAGTGTGTCTTAATCAGAGTTCCGGTGGTTCATCCAACCATCCATTCATCCATTCTATTTACAAAAGAATCCAGGAATATACACGAGCAAGACAAGGTGGGAGGGCTTTTACTTGCAAAATTTAGTCTGGGGTTTTGGGTTTTGTTTTTCTGTTTCTGTTGTAGATGTTGAGACAAGGTTTCAGACTGTAACCCAGACTGGATTGTTACTAGTTAGCTCAAGCTAACCTTGAACTCATATCCTCCCACACGCTGTGGCTGCCGCCTTGTATCACCATGCCAGGCTGTACTTGAAGACTTGAGAGGACCCTTCTTCCACATGTTCTTCCCTGTGGGAAGCAGACACATTGGGCTAACTGTTTCAACTCTCAGGTCACTGAAAACAGAAAGACTTGAAGAAATGACTGGATGATGTTCCGCTGAAATTAGCAGGTTCCCATCTCCGTTTTGAATACATCAAATTTAAAGCCTTCTTTCTGCTGCTCAGAGGCATATTTGAACGAGCCTGAAAGGTAGGTCAGGTGTCTCCCTTTTCTGATGAGGTCTGTCCTAGAGAGGGAGGCTTCTTCTTCTAGGCTACATCATGCCATCAGCTGACCCGACTCCTTGAATTTCCTTTCTCAGTGGCCACTCTTTCAACACTCCTTGGATGTTATTTTTTTTTTCTTCCAAACATATGGACAGTGAAGTAATGTAGAACTCACTCCTTGAACCAGGAGTCCTCCTCTAGCTAAGGTCGTTTTCTAGAACTGACTGAGCTAGCCTTCAATCCACGGAAGTCCCCAGCAGCAAATACCAACACCAATTCCAGTGGTCAAAACCAATTCTACAGCATTGTCTTTGATCTCTGTTTTCTTTCTTTTTTTCTTTTTCTTTTCTTTTTTTTTTTTTTTTTTTTGCATTCCCACTGCGCCCAGCTCCCCAGTTTCTCTTAGTACTTTGGGAATCACTTCACTGACAGTAGATTTTTTTATAGTCCAATCATTGTCATTTTTAGTTATTCACTACTTTTTAGTATTCCATTTTTACTTTTACGAACTTCCAAAAGTATATTTTTCTTCCTTGCAAAGTTGGCATAGTTTAATTTATTGTTTTTGTCTTACTAAGTAGCCCAGGTTGACCTAAAACTTGATGTAGCACAAGATGGCCTTGGCATTCCTCTCACTTCTCCCGCTTGAGACAGTGTCTTCTTATAAAGCACAGGGACAAATAGCCAAACGAATGGAAACACATGAACTATGAACCAAAGGCTGAGGGGTCCCCAACTGGATCAGGCCCTCTGAATAGATCTCTGAAGTATTCGAAGGCCACCTGGCCAAACATCCTAATTGTGCTAGAAACCCCATCCAATGACTGAGGGAACCGGATGCAGAGATCCACGGTCAGGCCCCAGGTGGAGCTCCAGGAGTCCAATTGGTGAGAAAGAGGAGGGTTTGTATGAGCGAGAATTGTTGAGACCAAGGTTGGAAAAAGCACAGGGACAAATATACAAACAAATGGAAACACATGAACTATGAACCAATGGCTGAGGGGCCCCCGACTGGATCAGGCCCTCCGGATAAATAAGACAATTGATTAGCTTGATCTGCTTGGGAGGCATCCAGACAGTGGGACCGGGTCCTGTCCTCAGTGCATGAACTGGCAGTTTGGAACCTGGGGCTTATACAGGGAATATAAGCAAATTCACTTGGCTCAGCCTGGGAGGAGGGGACTGGACCTGCCTGGACTGAATCTACCAGGTTGAACTCAATCCTCGGGGGAGTCTTTGCTCTGGAGGAGATGGGAATGGGGGGTGGGCTGGGGGGAAAAAGGGAGTGGGGGTGGGTGGGGGTGAGGGGTGGGTGGGAGGGGGGAGAACAAAGGAATCCGTGGCTGATATGTAAAATTAAATTTAATAAATAAATTTTAAAAATGAAAAAAAATACAGTCATACACATAAAATCTTTTTGAAAAATCAACAACAGTTGTCGTTAATCTGACAATCAGCAGGCTGAGGCAGGAGGATCAGGAGTTCAAGGGCAAACAGGGCATAATGGTACATGCTTGTAATCCTAGCACTTGGAGCCTGAGGCGGGACACTTGTTATTTCAATGGCAGCATAAGAAGACTCTGTTTTCTTATAACCCCATAATTTCCTCCATATTCACCCAATGGCCAGATCTTGAAGTTAATCCAATGACTTTTTTCCTAAATTGTTGTTATCACACACACACACATGCACACACACGCATACACGCCACATGTGCACATACACAGAGAATAAAAATAATTAGTTCCATTCCACTGTGTAGGCTCTAGCAATTGAACTCAGGTTGTCAGCACCTTGAACATGAGCTGCCTCTCTAGCCCCCAATGACCTCTGAGACCTCCGATGAATCACAGTGGTAGAAGTTCAATGTTTATGTTCTTCTTCCTACTTCTGTCCTTGTTTCCTGTGGAATATCCATGAGGAGGCATCAGAGAGTCCCCCTCTGTTCTTTCAATCTCCTCCCGACTGCCGACCCTTAGTTGAAAAGCAAGCCTGAAAGTGATGTGAGCAAATTCAAATGCCACCTAATCTGTTCAAAAATATGACCCATTATCAACAAGTTAATTAATTCTCTGGGGTCATTAACTATCAGAAGCAGGCAGAACCTCACAAATCAGCTAGTTATAAGATTCTGTTTGTCACCCTGTCCCTGACAAGAACGCCCAAGCAGAGACACAGGAAATGCCACTGTGGGCAGATGAGGGCTCCGCTCCTGCTACTTCCCCAGAACTAGGATTTGCAAATTTTCTCTTTCCCCAGAAAATCTTGCAGATTATAGGTCACATTTTCTCCCAAGTCAGTTTGTTTCATCTTTGGATAGCTTATTAATTATAGAAGTTACGTGATTCGCCTTCATAAAAGGATGTGTTATTTATAACCTAGTTTTAAAATGAAGTGTGACAGACAACATGTTGTTCCCAACTTACCATTCTGTTGAATTTTAAGGTCTCTTTAAGGGGTGAGTTCATGTTCTCACCAAAGTCCATGAAGAGTTTTTATCATCAGAACCACAGGCCTACCCTTGTTGTGGCTGGCTCGGATCAGTCACCATGCCATGGCTGCTGCAGTGGTCACACTGTCCCAGGACTTTCCCAAAGAGAAACATAGCTGGGGAAATCCCCTTCTTTTCTAAGAGACTCTATTTGGAGGGCCAGTTTACCCTGCTGTCATAAGCATTTCAATATTTATTTTTAAAATAATTTCTAACTTGAGGGCTGAAAAGATGACTTACCAGTTAAGAGCACTCTTGCAGAGGACATGGGTTTGGATCCTAGCACCAACATGGTGGCTCACAACAATCTGACTCCAGTTCTAGGGGATCTGAAACTCTCTACTAGCAATTGTGGGCACTGTGTGCACATGGGGCCCATTTGTTCATGCAGGCTAAATACCAACACACATGAACAAAGCTTTTAAAAATTGCCCAGCTTGATATTGTCTGAAATACAGCATGCACATGAATATTCCCATTAAAATAATAAGCAAGTTATTTTTACAAGAGGGTGAATACATACATATGTGTATGCAGATATATATGTATATATATATATATATATATATACACATATATATAATTGTAGATTAGATAGTTAATCCCTCTGCCTGTGACTGACTTCTTGTTCTTTCCAATACTTCCTTTACTGATGGTAAGATGGTAACTGATTTTACTCAGTCTTTATTCTGAGATAATCTGTCTAAATTGTTGTTTGTATCATATCTATATGTAAAGCTACTTTCTAGTGATAATGACATAGTCAGTCAGTATTCAATAAACAAATGAATTTATTGAGCCTAGTCCCATTCAGTAACCAGAAGGTACTATGTACTGTTAGCATCATGTTTCACCATCACGTTGTCATCGTCATATTCACCATCACCATCATCATCATCACCATTACCATCACCTTCATCATCACCACCATCACCATCATCACCACCACTATCATCACCACCATTAACCATCACCATCATCACCATTACCACCACCACCATCATCACCATCATCATCATCATCACCATCACCACCATGACCATCACCACCATCACCTTCATCATCACCACCATCACCATCATCTCCATCATCACCACCACCATCATCACCATTATCTTCATCATTCATCTTCACTTTGTTCCCTCCAGTGAATTCCCACACACAATATTTTGACTTGTGAACTTTTTGCCTAAATAATTCTCAAAAAAATTGTCATGAATTATTCACATTTCATAATCTTGGTAAAACTCCACTATGTACAATATTTTTACATATTTACTGCTAAACTTCACTGCTGATTTTTTTTTAAATGTCATCGTTAATTCACTATATCTTAGTCACACGAAACGTAACAACTGGAGACGGTACCCAGATGTTTGTGTTTAAAGCAATTACTCAGGAGAGTGTACACAACATTTGAGGACCATTTAACCCACTCTCAACTCCTGCCATTTTGCCAAGGCCATCACTGTGCCAATGATTTTTACAATGATGTAAGAGAACTTTATCTACCACTTCGTTAAAGTAACTCATGTCTGTAAGTGTAATTCCTAGGGTCTATTTATAAAATGTTCACGTTCATTTACTTTTGTGTATGAATGTGCATACATGTATGGGTGGGCATGTGTGGAGGTCAAAAGACAGCTTGAGGGAGCTGGTTCTCTCCTTCCACTATGTGGACCCTGGGGATCAAACTGAGGCTGTCAGGCTTGGTGGAGAGCATCTTCACCTGCTGAGCCATCCATCTCACCAGGCCCTTTGGACATAGTCACAGAATAAAATATAGATTTGTTATTGTTTGGATGAGTCTCCCAAAGTCAATAGTTGGATACTCAAGCCTCAAAAAAGCAGCAGTACCAAGAGGTAGGACCTTTAAGGGCTCTTTGAGTCAGGGGACACCACTCTCATAACAGACTGAGTATTGACGGAATTGGTTAGTTAATTTGGGAGTGTTTTCTTTAAGGAAGGACTAATCTTATCCACTCTTGGGTGCTCACTTTCCGTAGCTCTGTCTTTGCCTTTCTGGCATGGATCATGGCACAGATACAGCAGCCAAGTCTTCCCCTGATGTTAGCACCTTAATACTGAACTTCCAGAAATATGAACCAGTAAGTATCTTTTCATCATAAATTATTAAGCCCATGGTATTATAGTTGTAACACAAAACAGACCAAAGCATTATGTTATTGTTATTGTTATTATTATTATTATTATAAAAGTTTCTGTTTCCAGGGGAAATGTAAGGACTAGGTTAATGAGTGAATAATTCTAACAAGTCAAGTCTCCTTAGGAATTAAGTTCCTTATGTGTTTGAAAAGATGCAGATGTGAACAAAGCAGGCTCTACAATGTGGTCATAATGTAACACAGTTCTAGGGAAGCTGCCTGTTTCCCTGATTTAATTAGAAGACTAAGTCTGGTAATACAACACCCTTGTCTATGACGAGAGTTGTTGCAGATCCTGTTTAGAGTGCTATAAACTTAACTTCTTAGTGTCTAGTGTCAATAAAATTTTGTCAGATATCCAGAATTCATCTAGACAGTGGGACCCTGGGGTGGTGGGAATGATTTTCTTATACAGGTTATAGAAGTCAGAATTGCTCTTTTGGAGCCATACTCCATGTTCGGAGTATGCAGCTAGACGGGGCTTCCTCAGGGCTGATTTTAACCATGCTGCTCTAGAACATTTCCTTCTCAGATGACGAGCGAGGAACTAATAAAGAACCATGCCAGGTAACACAGCAGCGACAGAACTTTGCTTTTTTGGTGGCTTTTATTTTCTTGCCTCTTTCCTTGTTGCTGTTGTGTGCTTGTTTAATAGAGCATGCCGGCCATCTCTTTCATTTTATTCAAATGACTCCAGAGCCCAGAGAGTGTGTTGCCTTTACTGATACATAGCATACTAGTCTTCTAATAGTATACTCATATATATGCCCATGTATAATCTGAATTTTTTTTAAAAAAACTTTGGTTGTTTGTCAATTTCTAGAAAAAAAATCTCCATTTTACCATGTTGAGTTGGCATCATGCAAAAATGAACAGCTATAGTGGTCTGAAGAGGTTACCCTTTTTCTGTTTGTTCACTTGTGAGTACTGTATTAAATATATAAGGTCCTAGTTACATGGGTTTGATGACAGAAGCTAAGACTCTCTAAAGAAAACAAAACGACACAGCCACTCTCTTGCATGGCATAGATGAGACCAGCACTCGACAGCAACACACAAGGCACAGAAATCAAGCTGGAGGCTTTGAAATAAACACTGACTTTTTGCAAGATGAAATATTAGTATCGCTGGTATTGGGCCACCATCTTTTATCACCAAGGTGCCCATTCATCTCTTGACAGCTGGTACTAAAATGACCTTAGGTATTTAAAAGTGCGTGTGAGGGCTGGGGATATAGCCCAGTGGTTAAGAGCACTTGCTGTTCTTGCAGAGGACCTGGGTTTGGTTCCCAACACATACATGAAGACTCACAACTATCTGTAACTCCAATTCCAGGGGATCAGACACCTTCTTCTGGCTTCTGTGGGCACTGGGCATGCATGTGGTACACAGACATATATGCAGGCCAAACACATATAAAATAAAAATAAGTAAATCTTTAAAAGTGTAAACTAGTGAAGTATTTTACTACATCTAAAATTGCAAAGCCACTGAAGTCTTCAAATGAAGAGAAAATACTGTGCATGGTGATGTAAAAGGATGATTAGGTCATAGAATCCTGCATTTGGAAGTGACCTAGATAATTTTCAGTCCAAACTCCCAAGTATAACTATCTGAATGCAGAGTAGATTCTATGTGTTCACCTAGGAAATGTACCACATCTAGCAGCTGCTCTTACACGAGCTCATTAGTTCAAATACAAACACATTTGGCTCCTTGGACTTGCTTTCCCACGTGTAAGCCCTGGATCCTTGCTTCTGCCCCTGGCATTTTCTCTTCTGTATTATCTCTGAGAAGCTCAGGTATTTATCAGTTAGTGCAATGCACAGATAACTTGATGATCGCAAATCCAAATTTTCCTTCCTGGGCTAAAAAATAGGTCTTGTTCAGGGTGCATTATAGTCCTTGGTAGAAGGATTTTAAAATGAAAGTAGGAACAAGAAGAGCTGGAGCATCCTGGATCTGGGATTTCTATTCACAATACAGGAGCGAGGACAGCTAGAGCCTGTGACCCTGAGCCACGTGCCCTCCCCAGCCAGGTGCTGTCCCACCAGTGAGAGGGATCTTGAGAAGGGTCTTTCAGCTGGATGTCACCTCTGCATTACTTGCTTCTTCATCCCTCAAATCTGGAATTGTCTGCAAATTCAGGTAATGCCGTGGCTACGTGGAGGACTGAGCACATGCAGTCCCAACTGTTTAGGGACTGTTCTGGTCCAGCTGGGTTGTCTGGTGCTTAAAAGCAATATCTGCCAAGCCCAACAAGCTGAGTTTGATCACTGGAAACCACACAGTGGAAGGAGAGAACTGACTGGATATGCACGACGTGCACTGTGGCACACACACACACACACACACAGAGAGAGAGAGAGAGAGAGAGAGAGAGAGAGAGAGAGAGAGAGAGAGAGAGAGAGAGAGAGAGAGAGAAGAGCTTCCTGTAGCTGTAATAAAAATATCTGAGATGAGATAATGTATCAAGAATAGACATTTGTTTCCTATAGTTCTAGGAACTTGAACTTGTAAGTCCAAGGTCTAGGGCCTGTGCCAGGTAGGACAGTGCTCCTGGAAGGAACTCTGTAAAGTCCCAAGCAGTAAGACATGGATGAAAACTGGCCAGGCTGGTTTTTATTACAGCCCCTCTCTCAGGATAACTAATTCACTCCGTCATTGTCTCAGGACTCTCTCAGTCCATGAATGGATTGTTCCATTCAGAAAGGCTGGGCTCTCATGATTCAGTCACCTCCCAAAGGCCTCACTCCCATCATTAACATATGACAGAGGACTAAGTTTCCGACGTGTGAATTCCAGCGGCACACCCAAACCCAGAAGAATGAATTAGCTCGAAAATAATTGCACAGTAGCATATCAAAAAATGCAAACCATTATGTAATACGCAACATTGAGAGGAAATGTGCACATTGGACTCTATAAGAACACACAGCAAGAATGGAAACAATATGAATATTTGCAATGTTATGTTTGTTAAATAAGTTATGATTATCCATGTAAGAAAATATGATGCAACCATAAAAATTAGGACACAAACAAGTAACTATCATTTAGGAAACATTTCACATTATATGAAGTGAAAAATGAGATTTACAAGTACTGCACTACAACTTTTCATTCCAGAAAGAATAGTCATGTTATTTTATGACTATTTATATTTTATGACATATACATATGGTGGAAAACTTGAAATTCAGGTAATAAAATAACAAAGGCTATTTACAGATATGATTTATGGGTAGGCTTTATTTTAATCTGTATGTTGGTCTGTATTTCCTTTTTTACAGCATATATATGTATGTATATATATATATATATATATATGTACTTTATTGTATAATATAAAACTGGTGGCATTGGTTTTAAGTACTCATATTTGGGGAGTAAATGAAAGATAGGCAGCTTCCTGGATGAAGAGGCGATGTATCACTAAGTCCTATGGAAGAAGGGTGGATGGAAAAGCCTTTCAACAGGAAGGACCGTCATGGGATGAGGAAGAAAAGCGCTGAGAGAGTGTAAGGGAACCAGTGCTGAAGCTCAAACCGAAGCAGGGGACAGGAACTTTAACGGTTACCCTCCGAGCATCTGCACACACTGTTCCCAAGGCTCGGAACACCTTCCGCTGATGGAGTCGCCCTTCGACCTCCAGCCGCAGTTATTCTGCACGGTTTTATTTTGCCCCAACTGTGTCCTTTCCAGGCCTGTGTTGCTGCGCAGAACACAGTATGTCTCAATCGCTGAATTTGTTTCAATGTTTTTTTAAATAGCAAGATTCACCAGCGTCAGTAAATCTTAAATATAAGTGAGAACTTGCTTTCTTTTTAAGTCCAGTTCTGTCGTATAATAGATGAACAGGGCAAGTTTGTGTCAGATTAACTAGAACTAAATTTAATTCAGCTGAAACAGTTTTGGGAATTATCGAGCAGATGATCTCAATGGGGCTGGGGAGTGGCTCAATCAACAGAATGCTTGGTGCACAAACACTCGTACCTGACTTGGGATTCCCAGGACACACACTAGAAGGCACGTGTGATGGCTCCCACGTGTAATGCCAGCTTTAGGGAGGCAGACAGTGAGATGGAACTCACCGACCAGCCAGTCTTGCTGAATCTGAGAGTTCCAGGATCAGTGAGAGAGCCGGCCTCAAAAAAGCAAGGTGAAGAGTGTCAGAAGCCAGCTCCCTCCAGCTTCCACATACTCACACACACACATATGCACACGTGCACACAAATGTATAGACGTGTACACACGGAGTAGGGAGGAGGGGTTAGGTTTGGCAGAATTTATAATTGGAGGTCTTAAGCACGTATATCATTGGTTTTCACAAGACAGGTTATTCCTGCCCAGGAGCTTGTGAATGTCCTTTGTCTTCATGTCAGTCTGTGTGTCTTCGAGAAGCTAGATGAAGAAACTGTTAGCATTCTTCCAACTCTGTTCCCAGAGAAAAGATGACAGTTTGGGAGAAACATTAGTGGACACTACTGCCCACAAGTATCACGCACTGAACCATCTGCCAAGCAAAAGCATCTTGCGTGTTGCAGGTTATAGATTACCGATAAAAATGGAACAGATTCATGACTGATATTTACAAAAAGAAACATGTCAGTAAATTCCTCTAATATCAAATTATTCTTAATGCCCATAGTAGTTGATGAAACACACTTTGCATTTTTGCCATGTTGTCACAGTAATTATCACATTTTTCCCTAATAACACTCATTTTATTTATTTTTAAAACAATGTAAACAGATTATTACACATATGGTGGTTTGGATGGAAATGTCCCCCATAGTCACATGTATTTCAACACATGGTTGCCAGTTGCTGGTGCTTTTTGGCAAGGTTATGGAGCCTTTAGGAGACAGAACTTTGCTGGAGGAAGCATGGCAATAGGGGTCGGCTTTGAAGGCTTACAGCCTTCTCCTGCTTCCGTTCTCTCTCTCTCTCTCTCTCTCTCTCTCTCTCTCTCTCTCTCTCTCTCTCTCTCTCTCTCTCTCTCTCTCCTGTTCTGATTGAGGTGTGATCTCTCAGCTTCCTGCTCCAGCTGCCATGCCTGCCTTCCCTACCATGATGGATTCTCTCTATGAAATCATCAGCCAAAATAAACTTTCTTCCTTAAGTTGCTTTTGGTCATGGTCTTTTATCATGCCAGACAAGTTTCTTGACTTACAGTTCCAGAGGGTTGGAGGCTTCAGAACAGGGACAGCATGGCAGCGGGCAGTGGTAGCAGGAAGCTAAGAGGTCAGAGATCTTTAACTGCAAGCACAAAGCAGAGAGAGAACTGGAAGTGGGAGAGAGGGTGAACTCTCAAAGCTGGAGCCTAGGGATGCCATTCCTCCAGCAAGGCTGACTCTCCCCAAACAGCACCACCACCTGGGCACCGAGTGTTGAAAGGCCTGAGCCTGTAGGAGACATTTTCATTGAAAACACCTCACAAAGCCTCGCACTTGATTCGTTTGAATTGAAGAGCTGTTTCTCACAGCACTGCTCTGAAGACATAGTTTGCTGTGCCTGGACTGTTGGCTAGAGAGCCACCAAATGCTGATGGAGCTCAGAGTCAAGCCAGTCCCCTGTCCTCCAGCTCTTCTTCACCTGGAAGTTCTTTAGGGTGTTGTTGTATATGTGCTTTGTTAGTCGGAAAAAAAAATTGCTTTGCTGATTTCACATACAAGTGAGTTTTCATACCTTTTGTTGACTGTACTGTTATTTCCTACTAAGAGGATGAAGATCATTGATACCACAGTCTCCCCAACATCCACTGATAACCAACTGGGGGTGTCTACAAAAATGCTCCCCCAGTTCCTCTCCAGGGGAAAAAAGATATAACTCTCTTGAGCATAGCATTTGCTCCTATCAACCTCGACCTAGATATCAACAAAATAGAAATGTAGTTTCTCTCTGTCAATGCAGATGTGGGCAGAGGAACCTCACTACTCAGTTATAGGCTGTAAAACACTATTTTGTTTTTTCCTCTGAGTAGTTAAAATGCATTTAAGAACAAGTTCCTCCAGCATGGAATTATTCTATCTTCTCTTTTGAAGAGAAGGAAACAGAGTTAAAGGTCTTTCATTCTTGGTAATGGCTTTTCAAGCATTAATAACTGGGTCAAGAGAGAAAGCAGCAGACAGATGCACACCAGGATCCTCTGGGATGAGTTAATTGTAATACTAATAATTCTGGTCTCGAATGTCTCTGCTAAAGGACAATGAGGAACTAACACAAGCACTTATCTCATTGGTGTCTCCACAATCATTTCCCTAGTACAAGCTCCTTGCATGGATGGCATAGACATTGGGGGGGTATTGAGTATGCCGCGTGTACGAGCATCCTACTGTGTTATCCCCATTGTTTATTGACTGGCCTTTTCCTGGGGCTTCCAGAGTAGGAAATCTTCAGTCTGCCCTGTGAATCTTCTTGTTAGATGACACAAGGCTCACACAGATCATACCATACAATTTTAGTGAAAAAAAAAAATACAGTACCTATCAGAAAATTCTGCTGTGGGAGGCAGAAAAGGGACACTTCATCCTGCCTTTCCCAAGGGAAGTGTGTAGAAGAAAAAAATGGTAACATACCCTTAACATGAAATGATAGGGCCTCTTTTCCAAACTGTGCGTGTGCGTGTGCGTGTGCGTGTGTGTGTGTGTGTGTGTGTGTGTGTGTGTGTGTGCTTCCTTCCACTGTAGGTTCCAGGGATCAATCTCAGGTCATCAAGCTTGCTGAGCAAACCCTTTTATCTCCTGATCCCTCTCGGGAGCCAGGATGAAGCGGCTTATCTTCCCCACCCACTGGGTGTTCCCCCAAAGCAGCTGCAAATTTGAGGTAATCTAGTCAGCAGAGGCTACAGCCAGGGTGGATCCCAGAGGCAGAACATGGATCTAGCAACTGCACAAAGGCAAGCTTGGCCTTTCAAATGATTGGGCTGGGTCCTTAGGACCTGGAATCACGGCACTGCAGACTTCTGAGACCTGAGGAGAAGATGTGGGTTCTAGCAGAATGCATCCACAGTGAGAGATGGGGGAGCCAGTGCTAGCTGTTACAGTCAGTTAATATCTGCCTTGTGCCTGCTTGAGAATGCAGCTTCCCAGCATTTGGTTAACGCTGTGATACCTGACTCATAGCAACATGGTACAGAGTGGGGGAAATGATGGGCATATCCACCCTTCTCCCACCTCTTCATTTCTTCATGGTCACTCACATTCCCACCAGCGGTATCGGATAGTTCCAGTTTCTCTGCATAATCCCAACACTTCGCAGGTTCTTATTATTGAGTTTTGAGAGCACTTTACTTTACCTTGGTATAGGTGTGTGTGTGTGTGTGTGTATGTGTGTGTGTGTGTGTGTGTGTTATCCATGAGAGGCAAGTTCTCTACCTATCTCTGAGTCACTTTCAGTCCTTGTATGTTTTTTATATAACTCTTCTGGAAAGAACTTCAAAAATGGATTCTAAAAGTCAATTGGAAATGCAATGTACCCAGCCAGGACAGCCCCAAACCAAAATGCATTAGAAGATCATATTATCCAACACTAGCTGCTTTCCAGGCTCATCATAAAGATTCCCTGATCAAAACAATGTGGTTGTGGCATAAAAACAAACAGGTCAAGGGAACAGAGTTTCAAGGCTAATGTAGAACAACACTGATTTGAAGAAAGTGTCAAGGCAATACCAGGAACAAAGGATGGTCTCTTTGGCTAGAACAATTGAACCAGAATGCATAAAGTGTTGACCTCTTTCATTATCTTGTACCACACATGAAACAGAAAGATTACAGACTTAAACACACTGCAGAAAACAATGACCAAATATCTAATTTGTGGATTTCAGTGCAAAACCAAAACTCACTTTCTCGTGTTCAAATATTGCTAAAACAGCCATGCATAGTGATGCAGAGCTATAAACCCAGCAGGATAATCAGGAGCTCAAGTCTAGCCTCTGCCATACCGTGAAGTTGAGGCCAGCCTCAGCTAAAGAGACCCTGTCTCAAAAACAACCAAAGTAAATAGACAGACAGACAGGCAGGCAGGCAGGCAGGCAGACAGACAGACAGACAGACAGACAGACAGACAGACAGACAGATAGATAGATAGATAGATAGGTAGATAAATGATGGCTAAGAATTTCAAGATGGCAACTGCAGAGTGCTGTAGCTCTCAGGGGCCCTTCCAATTCCGTGACCCTCTGAGTGCTCAGAAGTTGCACACCATGAAAGCTGCCCTGCCTGGAAATACTGAACACTGAGAGGAAAACATCGGAGAAAACCTCCTTACCTTGTGTTAGAAAAGAAATGGCTTAGATTCCTAAGAGAATAAACTGATAAACTCGACTTTGTGAAAATGAAAATATAAACAACTGCTCCCCAAAGAGACTGTTAAGTGAACAAAAAGACAAAGCAGAGATTAGCAGATAATATTTGCCAAAATTAACAATAAATTTTAACATTGCTCACTTGTTAGATGCCAGACATAGTACTCGGGACTTAACATTATTATTATTATTATTATTATTATTATTATTATTATTATTATTTATTTTTTTTTTTTTTTGGTTTTTCGAGACAGGGTTTCTCTGTGTAGCTTTGCGCCTTTCCTGGAGCTCACTTGGTAGCCCAGGCTGGCCTCGAACTCACAGCGATCCGCCTGGCTCTGCCTCCCGAGTGCTGGGATTAAAGGCATGCGCCACCAACGCCTGGCCTAACATTATTTTTTGTAGAGAGATCACACAGCATATATTTACTGAAGTGTATGTATCATAAACATAAAATATAAAAGTTCTACAGGTATTCAATAATATGAAGTATTAAGCTGAGAAGCCTAAAGTGAGTGCAGACTATCAGCATTCACTAAAATCTATCTCTTCCTTCCCATTTTTTTTTCTGGTTTAATATGAGAAATGCTTTTGAAAACTCACCTACTTCTAATGCCTTAAAAAGTCTCCCAAATAAGGCATTTTTGATGACCACATCTGCCTATTCACATTCAATGTGTAAGGTGCTCTTCTTATTTGACTTTTCTAAGACCAGGTACACCAGGAAGTTGTCAGTGTTTCCTAGACGCACATCAGCAGCCCTGACATAGGTAAGTGTTCAAGTGCCTAGTAAGAACAGCCTTGAACTTGACTTGTAATTCCCTAGCTCACTCTTTTGGAGCAAGGAACATTGCAGCCAGAGAGTCCATAATGGTCCCCAGTGCCCTAAAAGAATGCATGTGTCTCCTGTGACCACTTCTAACATCTACAGGAAAGTAGAACATGGGAACACGTGTGTTTCTGTGTGTCTGGACCAACCTGCTGGTCCCTTGCAGGCCTTAGAGAAAGAAGGATACAGGCTTCAAAGGACTTACAAGCTAAATAGTGCAATGTTTTTGGGTGCTCTTGTAAACACTGGGATACCAGAAATCTAAGCAAGGGTCTGATGAACACTTAGAACGTCCCTCAAGACAGGCCCGCAGATCTCTTCATCTCGAGTGGGTGTATACATGTCCCTCATCACCAAAGCTCCCTGATAATCAATGAATTGTTTCATTCTGGATTTCCACTGAGGTAAATTCTGAGTCTCTAGCACTTCCATAGCAATGAGTTTGGACTAGCCTACCTCATTTTTACAAGTATGAGTATAACATTTTTCTGTAAAAGGAAGAGTCATGGGCAAGCTATGTTTCTTCCTTGAAGCAGTAGCGGTAACAACTTACAAGGTTAATTCAATTTCTGGTAATTACTGAACACAGAATTTTTTTTTTTACTTCAGTTTTTCTGTCATCTAAGTGTCTATGCCTCAGAATTTAAAAAGAAAACACGCTGCATGAACTCCGATGTTCTTTGGTTTCATAGGCCTAAAAGCACAAGATCATATTCCGTAATCCCATTGTTTACCGTTTTATGTAGCACTTTAATTTTTTATTGTCTTCATGCCTCCTGATTCAAAATGAAGCATACAATAGCTGTCTCTGCCTTCTGCATCAACAGGGTTCGGGGATCACATTTTTCCTGGGCGTTCTTCATCACCTGGTGAAGATCACTCCTTCCAACTAGCTGCATCACGGTAGCCCAATACTTCTACCTTTAAGCCCTGCCCTACAACAAGTCCTAGAACTGATGTTCACCACAGGTAAGGTGTGGATCTCTGAGACAGAGCAAAATCCAAGAAGACTTGTCACATATTTACAACTTTAGTCTTATTGTTGATAAGGTTAGCCTAGATAAACTTTTGATACTTCTGTGTGCTCTGGACATAGTGAGGTTTTTCCAAAAACTTGATCGAATGCCCGTATGTATGTATGCATGCATGCATGTGTGTGTGCGTATGTATGTATGTATATATGTATGTATGTATGTATGTATTTCTAGTATCAAATGTGGTGATAACAAATACACTAGCTTTTGTCTACCTTCACTCCCTCCCCCACTTTCCCTCTCTGTGTGTTTATATTAAGAATGTATAGGACTTTGGGAGAGAATACTACTTTGCATTTTGTAACTGATTTTTCTCGGCAAGTATGGATGGAGACTGCGCACAAAAGCAAACAAGAATGTCATTTGTTTCCAATAATTAGGGACAGTGGCCTCTAAGGATTTGGGGAGAGGAAGATTGTTGTATCCATCTTTGAAACAGATATTTAATAGTCCACTCCATTTCATCGGGAAGAAAGGAATGCACTCTGGGGAAATGGTGGCCAAAGAGTCATAATGTACACACATGGCAAAACAAAGTACCTGCCTAGTACGGGTACTGGAGTTCTGAGAGGCAGGCGGGCGGAGAGTGAAGCCCATCCAGGGGTGGCCAGAAGAAGTGAAGACCACATCTCTTTCAATTATCAGTGAAAATGAAGGCACCAGTCCATGTCATGTATGGGAAGGAAGAAAATTCTCGGGTTAATTCATCTCCAAGCGTGTCTAAAGGTGGGAGGGCTTAGAGGGGGAAAGCACTCAAAATTCATTTCCTGTGAGCCGTGGGTTTTATGCTCATTTGCTATCCAAAGAGCTCTTTTTTTTCCTTGAAGGGGACACACAAGCAACACTTATTTTTGAAAACTTGAACTTTTTTTTTTCTTAAATTGCTAACACACACACACACACACACACACACACACACACACACACACACACTCCTTAAAGGAACAGGCCTTGTAGCAGGGTGGGGCCCAAGCAGGAGCACAGGGTCTGGAGATGTGAAGATGTGAATGTTAATATTTTGTAGCCATACAGGGAAGCCTCTGAACTATTCTTATCCCCTTATTCAAAGCAAGGTGCCCTGAAATATGTGAAGCCATCCATTAACGGCTTAATTTAAGTTACAGGTATAAATTTTACATGAATCAGATTAATATTATATGTCATGATCGTGTCCGTGCATTTTTTAATTTTTGCGTGCTCTTATTTAACGCCCGCAAAGCAATTTCATGTCTTAAGCCCACTTCCGCTTCTGGACAAGTCTAAGAAAGACCCACCACGATCTTGGACCTTGTTTTATGTGTATTTCCCTTCATTAGAAACCCTGCATTTGATCCGGCTCCCGGCATTCTTTTCCTGTATTTTTTCTTATGCTAAGCTTTAGCGTGCAGATATACGCATACATACATATGGAAAGGCTACCCATTCCATTCAATCATATGGGCTCCGCAATTGTGAAAGATGAATGATGATAGCAAGGGGGCGGGGGGGGGGGGTTAACACAGACAAATGAATCAACGTGCTTCTTGAAAGCAAGTCCTTCTGAAGACACTAGAATCTTAGGAACGGGTGCCTGGGAGATGAGCGCCCCACTTTGAAGAATGACAGGAGACCTGCGAGCAAGGCGTATAGTCTCTCAGCATCCTGGGCCCGTGGAGAACACATTCCAGCCAGCACATTCCCCTAGTTCTTCGCAGGAACTTCTCTCGGTCTCTTCCCCTCCCTCGGGCACTCTCCATCCTGGCTCGACTCCCACCCAGTTCTCATTTTCTCAGATCCCCTCCCACAGCGTTGACGGAATGGAGTGCCCTTCCCATTGGCCCGAGCGTCATTCCCCGAGGAGGCACTGGCCTCCTGATTGGCTGGTCACTCCAGACCCCCCGCCCATTTCACCCTCCCACCCACCTCCACCCCCCACCCCCGGGTTGCCCGGCGCCCCGCCCTCGCCACCTCCCTCCGCGCCACCGCCTGCGCGCTCAGCTCGCCCAAGTCCGGTTCTCCGGGCGACCCGGCCCGCGCGCTGGCCCCGCCCCCAGGGCGCGCGGCTCTACAAATACCGCTGCGCCGCGAGCCCGGCGAAGGCGTTGAGCGGGGAGGCGCGGTTGGGAGTCGTTACTTCGAGAGGGTAGTCGCCGGCTAGGGGAGTGCCGTGGCGGCGATCCACCCGAGTCGGAGCTCGGAAGGGAACGACTCAGACCAGGGTGGGCTACTTTATTTTTCTTCCGGGGCTTTTGATTTTTCTTGTCTTTTGCTGTGGGTCGAGTGTCGCTCACTGGGAACTGAGATCCGCTTGCCCAAACCCCGAGCGACCCTCTCCCGTCGATTTCTGAGGCTCGGGGTCGCCCAGTGCTGCGAGCGCGCCGGACGCACAGGCGAGGGGAGCAAAGCGCATCGCGGGCGGAGACCGGGAGCTCGCTCGACCGACCGCTAGTCCCCCAGCGGGTCTCCTCGCGCAGGACGCGCGCGATGAAGGCGGTGAGCCCGGTGCGCCCCTCGGGCCGAAAGGCGCCGTCGGGCTGCGGCGGCGGGGAGCTGGCGCTACGCTGCCTGGCCGAGCATGGCCACAGCCTGGGTGGCTCGGCGGCCGCTGCCGCCGCCGCCGCGGCAGCTCGCTGCAAAGCGGCCGAGGCGGCGGCCGACGAGCCGGCGCTGTGCCTGCAGTGTGATATGAACGACTGCTACAGCCGCCTGCGGAGGCTCGTGCCCACCATCCCGCCCAACAAGAAAGTCAGCAAAGTGGAGATCCTGCAGCACGTTATCGACTACATCCTGGACCTGCAGCTGGCGCTGGAGACGCACCCTGCTCTGCTGAGACAGCCGCCACCGCCCGCGCCACCGCTCCACCCGACCGGGGCTTGTCCGGTCGCGCCGCCGCGGACCCCGCTCACCGCGCTCAACACTGACCCGGTGAGAACCCTCGGCGGGCACCCCACCCCCACCCCTGGGCATAGCGAGGGCGGTGGGTGGCCCGGCGGCCAGATAGGGGTGGTCTCCCTTCTCCCAGGGAATAGCAACGGCTTCCCGGATCTCCTCTGGGAGCCGCCTGCTGGGCTAGGTGATCGCAAGTGCCGGTGCAGAAGCCGGTAGGGACCCGGAGCCTTGCGTTTCCAGGACTGTCCCTTGCAGCTCAGGGGGCTTCCCCAGCTTCGGGCTGGGGTGGGGACTCCGCGCGTCTGCCTAGTTTCCCAGGACAGCTCCCGGGCGGTGGCGACGGCGTTGTCTGCACACCCTAACCTTTCCCTTGGTGTTGGGTTGCTGTTCCAGGCCGGCGCCGTGAACAAGCAGAGCGACAGCATTCTGTGCCGCTGAGCCGCGCTGGCCAGGTGAGCGCTCAGGTCCCGAATTGGGTGGTGGATCACAAGGGTCGCACGTCCCCGGGGGCTGCTGGTGCCAGGCACCGTGACGATCTTTGTCTCCCAGCATTTCGGAGCGTAAATCCCCGTGGACACACACACACCTTCTCTGCCACCCAGTTAGGTAGGCAGTCCGCACTTGCTTTCCAACTCGGGGGTCACTCTGCCGAGGCTCATCAGCTGCTGTCCCCACCGCGTTCCTCTCGCTGTGACCGACAGGCTCGGCTGGTCTCCACTATCTCTGGGAGAGGGCACCCTCGTGGGCGTGGAAACTGCCCCAGTGTCCCGAGTTCTCCCAGCCCTCATCCCCAACAGAGCATCCTGACACCCACAAAGAGAGATGCGGGCAGAGCCCCCCAGAACACGTCCCCTGGCCTTCCCCGGCCCGCATTTGCCTCCTTGGCGCTTGGCTGAGCTGCGGGCTGCGGGTGTTGTCTGACCCGGCGGTTTGTTTTGGGTTGTTGATCATGCATGTCTTGAGTTTGGTCGGTGGCGCCAGTTAGTCTGCAGCGAGATGGTTCACACACCCCCTCTATTCATTCCTCTTCCACAGGTGTGCGGCCGCCTGAGCACGAGCGAGCCAGGAGCCCTAGAAAGGGAGGGCCAGAGCAGAAATTAAGAGAAAAAAGCCACCGGAGGAAAGGGAGAAAATACTTCAGCAATTCTAGAAACGTTGTCTCGTCTCATCATTCCAAGAGAGAGAGGAAAAAATAATAAAACTTTCATTCACTTTTAATTTTTTGCACGTTCACAAGCTTTCTCCGTACGTATTCTCTTTTGTTTCTTCTTTCATAACCGCTGTGAATTGTACATTTCTATGGTTATTTTTATCACCCTTTTGGAGGTGCAGTTAAACTTTGAAGCTTAAGTGTGACAAGACTGCTAAGTAGAAGACCAATAGTGAATCCCAACTTTAGAGGCTACATTGTGACGAGGGAACTGTTTTTGTTTTTGAAGCTTTACTAATATACCAGAGCATTGTAGATACGTTGTTTTACATCTATTGTTTAAAATAGATGATTATAACAGGGCAGGGAACTTTTTCCCTGCAAGAATGTTACATATTGTATAGATAAGTGAGTGACATTTCATACCCTGTATATATAGAGATGTTCTATAAAGTGTGAGAAAGTATATGCGCTTTAATAGACTACTGTAATTATAAAATATTTTTAATTAAATATTTTTTGTAAATATTATGTGTGTGTTTTTTTTAATCTATGGGAATGTTTCTTTTGGAAAATTATTTTTCAGCTCCCTTGCAGAGCTCTTAATATTTCAATGTGTTTTCTGTTTGGCCAGGCTGTTGATTTGTTTTTGGTTTTGCCCAGTCTCCAGTATCTGAGGCTCGGAAGGAACAGCTTTAGGTACTGGTCTTGCATGACTGCATGAGATGTTTAATCACAAAATAAACTCGTCTGAGTCCATCCAGATGTGTTTTCTTTATCCTAGATGGGAACCTTTGTATTTGAGATGTACATGTTGAAAACATACCTTATCAGTTTTTAAGTACAGGGTTTTATGGTGTAATATATAAAGAATTAAGTGTGTGGGTTTTTTTTCCTTTTGAACTGAGGTCAAAAAATAGATTGCGTGATTTCACATATAGGATGGAGAAATGCTTGGCTCTTTAAGGAGTCTACGGAATCTGCTTTTATCGAAGTGAAAATGCTTGTCGTTCATTTCACACTAAAGCATAATGTCATGAAGTTTCATATCTGTACAGATTATTTAAGTCATAGAAATGAAAGATGTTCTCTGCTTGCTACCAAAGGACAAACTCTTGGAAACGGACATTTTCTGCCCTCCTTCCTCCAAAGAATATTAATAGGCATCAGTAGAAGAAAAATAAAAGCATAATGGAAAATCCTTCAAGCAGGGATAAAAGTCGATCTTCAAACATTAACTTACGTAGACCAAAAATTCTGATGACCACATCTAGATTATTTTTTTATAAAAATGATTTTCACTATAGTGATGTCAGTTACCACTAAGCTCCTGTCCAATTTCATGTGATGTGTAACTTTTACATGTGAAAATTAAAAGTAGATTTATCTGTCTTGTACTGTGACTTCTGGTGTGATTTCTTTAATACCATAGAATTGATTTAGGACCCTTCCCTTCCGGGAAAGTCATATTTTCTAGGTGAGCTGTTAACTCCAGGGTTTGTGAACATCACACATTTAATGTAATAGGTATTTTACATACCAGTTAGATGGAATTTTTAGAGTGGGAGAATTAAGTAGGATTTAATTGGGTGCTTTGTAAATAGTGAACTGTGTGTAAACGTGGTCTGTTTGATTTTTAAAAGGAAAGGATTTGTTTCAGATTATACAAGAATAAAAGTATTATAGACCCAAGGGACTTTTTATGAAGTCCAAGTCAAACATTTATGGAGATATGAAATGTCACCGTCCCTAGCTGTCAGTTGAAGGGGTAATACCTCAACAGAAATGAACAGAATGAACATAAGCAGGTTAAAAATTAACCGAGGGTTTCTTAAAAACCTATGTCCTCCCTGCCACCACCATGCTTAGCCTTCATCTCCTTCCCCGGTCTGTGGTGTTTTTAGAATTTGATGTATCTGATGTTGAACCTTACAAAGTCGAAGGACTGCCTTTGGATGAGATTTGTGTTGATTTTTTTATTACTCATTCTTCTCACACATAAAGAGGAAAACACTAGACCACTGGTGGAATTCCAAATCTGAGGAATTCTAAGGATTGCGTTCTTTGTTATTAAGAAGGGCACAAGTCCTCCTTTTCTTCGGCAGTTTAATTTCAGAGGGACTGTATCACGTGTGCCCTTCCCTGGGACTCTGTGTTTGTCATGCCTGACTGCTGAACCTACCTAAGCTGCTAGGCAGAGTCTAAAGTCACATTGCTGGACTCTGAATCTTCAAGGAAAACAATTAGTATTTGGTGTTTCTGGTGTTAGAAGAGAGATTGGTGTTTAAATTTATAATTGAGCATACAAAAAACACCGAAAGAAAGGAGTTTGGAGATCCTGTTCCTGAGAGTTCGTATTTTTCCCTTGATTGCTTCAGTGGGCCAAGCAGCATTTGACATTTCTAAATACAACCACTGCCCATTAAATGACAAAAAAAAAAAAAAAAAATCTATGCAGTTGAAGATACCACATTCTATGAATATATTGCCTGTGTCCTAACCAGGCAGCCAGATAATAAAAACATTTTAAGTCTTTTACCCAGAAAAGTTTTACTTGTGCAAATATTTAGCTTAACAAAAGAAAATATCCTGGCATGTTTTTGGTAATTTGTAGAGTTTTATTGTATAGGCAAAACCAAAGAATAAGGTTCATTTAAAACCCAGGAAGGAAAATAAGTATCCATTTAGGATGTTATTCCTAAAGTTGTTAGAAAATCCTGGCGTCTCAGACATCTTATGATAAAGAAAACAATATATGCTTTTTCATTTCAAAGAACTGACTTTGGTGTTGTGTAATTCCTACTCAAGTTCATTGTCAAACTTTACTGCATTTTTAGAACTTTAAACAGTTTTTGATTCACCTTCCCCCAGCCTGTTGTATTAGATGCCTCCTGTACTAATAAATCAATCTTCACTGAGAAAAAGGATCTGAAGTTTGTGGTTTTTAATTGACTTGCACCAAGTTATGCAATTTTTCATTATCAGGAACATGTCCCTTGATGGATCGCCTCAATTATTTACCATGTTCCTAACCATGGGGTGAAAAATGTGTCTTTAAAACGGTGATGTGAACAGGAAGCAAGTCCCGATGTGAATGGGGCTAGCTTTCCTACCTGATGGTGTCTGTTAGGACAGGAAGGGGAGATGCTACACCCAAAGAAGGTGGTGCCCAGAGAAGACTAGATACAAAAAAAAAAAGAAAAGTGCATAATGAACACAGCAAGAAAACAGTTCACAGCGGTGCAGAATCGAATCATACTGCCTTTGCCTTTCTAGTTGGCACATATTAATTATATACATGTTAATCAGCCCACACAGCCCTTAGGTCTCCACAGGGCCAAGCACCCACCCTCCAGGCTTATGAGGAAGGGAAGCCTTCCCACTGCCTTTTGTTAAGTCCAGGAAATTAATTTTCGGCTTCTGAGTGAGTCTTAATAGGGCTGTCCTCAGTAGGCTTTAGACCCACATGACTTCTTTCATTATAAGCCATGATATTTTGCTAAAGTACTGGTTTTATTAATTAGAACCACTGCCCACAAGACTGTAAAACTGACTTTAGTTCCATCTCTACCTAGAACAAAATTTAGTGCATATGTTCAATGACAGAGACACTATTCACAAATGGGAACCAACTGATGGAGGGGTGACAACCTCAGGTCTCACAGGCTGCACTGGGAACACTGTAAAAATTCTTCCTAGTGTGTTTGCATTCAAGTTTACTTCCTATCCCAGTTCTTAAAAAAAGAAAGAAAAGGAAAGGAAAGAAAAGAAAAAAGGAAAAAAGTCTCTTAGTACTAAAACTTGGGCCTGGACTGCTTTACCAAAGGCCTTCTACACACACCCAAGCAAAGTGAGTGATGCAAGGCGCTGCCAGGATTGGGACAGAGGTAGAAAATCCAAGGTTAACTGGGAAAGGCCCTCTGAGTTCCTCTGACTCCATTTAAAAGAAAAAGGCAAACACCACTGTTTCTGAGTGGAAAAAACAAAATGTATTACCCAGATTTCATTAACTAAAATAAGACCAGAGAAGATTTGAACTTCAAAACATCTAAATAAGGAGACCCAAGACACTTTCTATATATGAATCCACTGGTGTGTGGAATTTTTCCCATAAGAAATTCCCTACTTCAGATGGGAACTTTCTACAGGATTCTATAAAAGCTCATAGGGAACAAAGATATTATCATTGACTTAATTAGCATTTTATAATTCTTCATGATATAGAATGCCAGTTGGCACTTCTGACATGCATATTAAAGTCAAACTTTATAATTATATCTTTTGTTCCAAGTTTTAATTCCCAAGGTATTAAATCTAATGGTTCTTCATACAGATCCATGTTTCTTAAATACTCAAATATCTTAAATATCTCTTGAATATTTTAAACATCTGCTGGAATATTTCCTTAAATATTAGCTTAAAAATACATAAGTTTTAGCAGGCAGTTGAGTGACTACAATCACGGCTGTGCACCACACACGGCAAACAGAGAAATGACTTTTGAAAGGGCCTTTTTCACTTGAAAAAAAAAAAAAAGCTATATGAATTTTCCTCCATTCTCTCCAGTTTGTAATTCCTACGATTGGTCATGTCCACAAGTTCTCACCCCTTTTCTTTCAAACCCCTCCCCACCCTGCTTGGACGACTCTAATCAAGCATGTCATATTTAAGCACAAGGCAGGATCAAAACAAAACAAAGGAACAGGTAAATGGATTATTGTGTTTAGAAAATCCCAGGACGCTGTTTGAACCTTGCAAGTAACCTCAAGAAAGATAAAGAGAAGGAAGATGTTCTCGTTTGTATGTCAAACATCAGAGAAAGCCCAGGAAACAGCACAAACCTTCACAGGCAAAGAGCAGCCACCCTCAGAAACCTGAGACATTTTCAGCCATGTTGAACCTGAGTCCCAGGTCGTAATGGAAGCAAAGGACGCTCCCTGAGGTTGAAGACCACCTCTGCCTTTTCCCCTATGGCCCCTGGTACCTTGTAAAGTATCTGGTGGAGTGAACCATGCCTCCTTCAGACGGCTTCACCCCAGGACTCTTATTCAGTCACCCTTTGCCCTTCCACGAGTGCTTCAAGCCACTGTATTGGCTGCTCTGTGGTCTGGTCCGTCCTGCCTCTAAGAAGCAATAGATTTAAATGTCTTCCCCAGACTTGATCTTCTGGTGCATTCCTTATCTTGACTGATGGAACCTCTCTACAGGTCAGAAATCTGAGAAAAGCACTTGACTCCATCATAAAAATAACTATAAAGCTCTCTCACAACCCCAGGCCAACCTCCCAGGATCTCTGCTACATCTGTTCATGGCCTTTCCATTTTGCATCTAGATTCAGTATCACCTCCTGAGCTCTCTCTCTCTCTCTCTCTCTCTCTCTCTATATATATATATATATATATATATATATATATATATATATTATTTTATTTTATGTGTATGGCCATTTTGCCCAAATGTATGCCTGCACACCACTTGCATGCCTATGCCCTGGAAGCCAAAAAAAAACAAAAACAAAAAACAAAACATGTCAGATCTCTTGGAACCAGAGTTATAGATGGCTGGGAGCTGCCATGTGGGTGCTAGGAATTGAACCCAGGTCCTCTGGAAGATCAGCCAGTGATCTTATCTCCTGAGCCATCTCTGCAGTATCATCTCCTGAACTCTGTCTTTTCTCTCTCTTCCTCTTTTTTCCATCACTGGTGAACGCAGCCACAAAGCTTGCCGACCTCTCTTCCAATGAGTTAATGTCCAGTTCCCTGGACCAGCATACCTGATCATCTGGGCACCAAATGAGTCATCTCCAGGCTGGGGATATCATTCAGTTGGTAATGCACTTCTCCAGCACGACAGAAGCCTGGGTGGAATTTACCACATAAACGTCAGCTCCACATAAACTGGGTGTAAACAGCTATTGCTTATATCCAAGGAGGTAGAGGCAAGAGGATTCTAGTTCAAGTTACACAGTGAATTCAGAACCAACCTGGGATACAGGAGATCCATGATGATGGTAATGATGACAGTGCTCGTTCCCACAGCCCTCTCTCCTCACTCCTGAGTGTCATTGCGCACACATTTTATGCTCCCACTGTACCTAAGATCTCATCCTGAATGTGTTAAGTTAGCTTATCTCTCACGTCTTGACAGAGTATGATTGATCCCTGAGTATCAGGGAGAGAACAGTCCCGGGAAAGCTACACCTGGAATGTGGAACTGTAAGGGTGGGGGCCAGCGGCACCTGCCCTGCCAGCCAAACCAGCTAAGTCAACCCGATCTATCTGTGTACCCTCTTCCATGCCTCCTTCCCTCCCACGCCGCATTTCCCCTGCCTGGACCCCCAGACTCCCAGGCCTGACTATTAAATTCCCAACTACCTTCCAAGATTCGGCTGCTAACCCTCATGGGGAAATCTTTGCTGCCTCTCCTCACTCTGCCAGCAAGTGCTACTCCTCATGCTATATGATCATCATTTTCATATTTTCATGTGACCATGTTCATGGTTGACCCCTGACCTTCCGAGAATTGCAGAACACAAGTGCTAGCTCTGTACCAGCAAATCTAGCAAATTCTTTGTAGCTCAAAACTGCAGAGGAGAGATTTTCATTATCTAAAAGCCTTTGGCTGCCTCCAACATGGGAAAGAGATAAGCGGTATGTTCTTGAGAATGAAGGAGCGTGGTCAGCCGCAGGCAGAGAGTTGGAGGGAGACATTGAGAAGGGGACATGAGAGGGAGGGCAGATCTGGCGTCCTACGTAGAAAAAAAGAGGCTTCACTGATTCAAGTTAGGATAAGCGGACAAAGTCAGTCAGTGCCTGGGCCGAAAATGCAAGGCAAGGAGGGGGATTACAAATGATGGAATGTGAGAGGTTTGGAAGCAGCAGGTCCCAGGGATGGGGGGTGGGGGGGTGGGGAGGGGGCGATCTCTCTCTGTCTCTGTCTGTTTCTGACTCTCTCTCTCTCTCTCTCTCTCTCTCTCTCTCTCTCTCTCTCTCTCTCTCTCTGTGTGTGTGTGTGTGTGTGTGTGTGTGTGTGTGTGTGTGTGTGTGTGTGTGTGTCTTGGCTTTCAGCCCCATGGATTTAAGTGTCATGAGACAGATCAGCCACTCCATAATCCTCATGAAGCGGTTCTCAAAGGACATGCTTGCTGTATGCCGAGAGAAGCGCTCACGGCCCCTGCTATGATCTAGATCCCCAAAAGGAGTGTGTGATTAGAAACCTGGCCTGTCTATTAGAACACACATCTTACTTTCCAGTGAAAAGACAGGGTGGTGGAGTCAAGCCCGAGACCAGGTTTCTCTGTCTCTGCAGCAGAGTGTAACCTCACTGTGGACAGTTTTCCTTCTACTCACCCCTGTGGGTTCTGCCATTCTCTACTCCAATCTACAGCTTATTTTGTGTTCTTTCCTAAGAAGGTGGGCTTTGAATCTTAAGCAAATAGCTGTGAAATGCTGGACTGATTTGTCTTTCTTTAAGAAAAGGAGACCAGCTGGGCGTGGCGGAGCAGCAGAGAGGAGTGGCATGCGCCTCTAATCCCAGCACTCAGAGGCAGAGTGAGGGGGAGGCCAGTCTGCTCTATATAGTGAGTTCTAGGACAGCCAGGGCTATGTAGAGAGACTGTGTCTCAAACAAACAAACAAAAAAAACAAAAAAACAAAAAAAAAGAGAAAGAAAGAAAGAAAGAAAGAAAGAAAGAAAGAAAGAAAGAAAGAAAGAAAGAAAGAAAGAAAGAAAGAAAGAAAGAAAGAAAGGGAAAAAGAGCAGAGATGAAGTCCTCAACAAGGATCAAGAATCTCCAGGGGGCTTTGGTGTGTGTGTGTGTGTGTGTGTGTGTGTGTGTGTGTGTGTGTGTGTGTGTGTGTAGGCCAGAGGTCAGCATGAAGTATCATCAAGGGTCTCTCAGCTCACCTATTGGCTAGATTGGGTTGTCAATAAACTCCAGAGGTCCATCTGCCTCTACTTTGCAAGCACAAGTTGTCTCGCCTGGCTTTTACAAGCATTCTGGGGATCTGAACTCAGATCTCCAAACTGAAAGTAGTTTAACAACTGGACTGTCTCCCCACTCCAAGAACTGCAAAGCTCTCTGGCAAGGGCCACTAGAAAGGATGGTAGTTTTTGATAAATGATGTCGGAATAATTGAATGTCCATATGCCCCACTCCCCAAGTCAATTTAGACCCAGAATTTATACATCTCACAAAACTTATCTCAAAATTAAAGACTGAAGAATAAAATTGAAAAAGGTTTTTAAATATTTTAGAATAAAATACAGAAGATTATCCATATGTCCTTGGGTTTAGTGATGAATTTTTAGACAGAACACCAAAAACATGGCCAATGAAAGAATTTTAACCTAAGTTGTTGCCCAAAATAATAACTGCCCTATCCGTGTGTGCTGCCCTACCCTCCAGTCTATGGAGAATGTGTTATGGGGAGGAGACACCATTGCAGGACAGCCAAAAGATTGGTGTTCTGCTCAGTTATGCTATGAATCAGCTGGGTCTCTTTAAGCAAGTAACCCCCGTGTCTCAGCTACGGCTCCAGAAAATGGGTACATAATAATAAAACACCTACAAAACATTATGAAAAGCCAAAAGAGTAGTTTGTAAAAACAACAACAACAAAAAAAACCTGCTTTTTCCCACAATGGTTATAATTTTGGTGTAAAAAAGCCATCTGCAGAGATTTTAAGATAGAATCCAAAGTTCTCCTCATTGCCTTCTATTACCTTTGAGACTCTGACTTTACTCATCCAGCGGGGGACCCAGGCACTCACATTTTTGCTTTTCTTTGGAAAAGCTGAGTCAAGCTTCTGAGGAATCCTGGTTTGAGAGACAGTGATGTAAGACATCAATAAAATGTGGCCGTCTGTCATGCAGAGCATGCTCTTTAACATCAACACCCAATGTGTCAGGGGCTTTAACCAAGTAAACAGGAAACGTTAAGGAGATGCCAACAGGAGGTGGTGGCAGTCCCAGCTAGTGGAGGAAGAGAGGTTGGGAGCAAGGAGGGAGCCCCTTCACAGGGGAGACTCTGGAGGGCACTAAGACAGGTGAGTGCTGGCCCACCTGTGGCCTTGGTTTCTATCCAGCTTTTCTCTGAGTGGAAATCATTATAATAACCTCCCATGTTTCTACACTAAATCATACTACTTTCCAAGAAAGACCCAAGAGAATGGAAAAAATGTCACCCTCTTCTACATGTTTTCAAGTCATTACCTTCTCTTATTGTATCTACATGGTAGCAATGCAGGCAGTATGAACAAGCTGATTTTAATAGTGACGACACTTTTCTGAAAAACATATTCAGAAAAAAACTTACTGTCTCTTCTATATTAAACCATCTCAAGGCATTGCCTATAACTCAGCATGGAAACACAAGCTAAGTGGTCCTACCAAAACCTCAGCATTAGCCTTACCACTACCTAACTCAGTACTACTGAATACTAATACACTAATCATGTATAAAATTGGGATGTATAATTGTCACCAAATTTTATATAATAGGTTTCTCTCTGTAAGTTTGTATAAACAGAACAATTCAAGAATTGACCAAGATCTTTTCTGAAAGAACAAGGAGATGAATGAGTGTGAAGAACTCAGTTCTGTGCTCTATCACATGTGGCCTCAGAGAAGTTTCCTGACCTCTCAGGTCCAGGTGCAAGCTTGCTGTTAGGACGGGGCATGATATTTAACAATGAGAGTATGTGGGCCATGGGTGTGAGACTGCAGACACACACTCAGACACTTAGCTACTCAACATGCACGTTAGTGCCTTCTGTCTGCTCCTCCCTGGCCTTCCACATTTTACTTGGAAGGTAGGTGTTCTAAAGATCCTGCGCTTGATGGGAATTGAAGGGAATGACTGGAGTGTGCCTGCTCTCACCCAGTAGAAGACCGGTATAAGCAAGTAGAAGACATGAGTGTGTATGGATGTGTCCACTAGATATGCATAGCAGCAATTTCAAAAAACACACACAGACACTTCGGGGAGTTAAGCCTTCTTGAGGCAAGGATGCTTTCCTGTTTTGTTCCAGAACAGCCACGAAGCTCTCTGCTCAGACAACACCATCTTAAACATCGTGGTCCAAGACAGATGTGAAGAAAGCCAAGACAAAGGGGTGGGGGCAAGACAGAACCACAGTGGTGGGAAAGCCAAGAAGCCCCGCTTTCTTCAAGCTTCCCTGTAGGAAGCTTTGGGTTGTGTCTGTTGATTTCGCTCTAGAGGCCAGGTTCAGTGCTTGCTGATGTTTCGATCTGTTTCCTGAGGTGTGGCTAAACGCTCATGTCTTGCATGGTAACTAGTCTATTTACATTCTTTTGGTGGAGAAGCAACCTTGAAAGATAAAACTAGAGTGGTATACTGCATAACAGATAAGACATGAGGTAAGAAGAGGGAGCGGTGACCCACACCTGTAACCCCAGTACTTGGGACACAGAGGCAAGAGGATAAGGAATTCAAGACCAGCTTTAGTAAGTTGAGAGCCTCCGTGGAACTGCCTGAGACCCCACCTCAAAATCACAACCAGAATAAACTGGCTAAAGTTGAAGACAGCATCAAAACCTGTGTATTCATGGCTGAGAAAAATGTATCTCATAACTGATATTGAAAATTACTTGCGGCTTGTGCATCCCTATTAACTGCAATAAATTCAACAGAGTGAAGTGAGGGGAGGAGGTCAGTATTTAGGAGTTTATTGTGTCCACTGCAGCATTCCAGTGAGTCGTGATGCAATAGCATTATGAAAAGATATTGATTTCCCACATTTTACTGATAAGGAAACCAAAGCTGGGAAACTTTAAAATGTGCCTTTTGGAAGGGGAGCTGCCAGTACAACTCAGGCCTCCCCAGAGCTAGAGACGGCCGAGCTGTTAAAAGCACTTGTGGTTCTTGAGAGAACCTAGATTCACTTCCCAGCTTGAACTGTCCTAACCATCACCCTCTTCTGACCTCCAAGAGCACCAGGCACGAGCCGCACACACGTACATTCAGGCAAAGCAGCCATACACATAACAGGAAAATAAATAAATCTAAATAAAATTGTTTTAAAAGCTCAGGCCTCCCATCCTCAGGTAGAGAAAACTTTAACTTCAACACATACATACATACATACATACATGCATACATACATTATACATACATACATACATATACATACACATACATATATATAGATATATAATTTGTACTATCAAAATTCCTTCTCGTTCTCTTTCCCTTCTTCCCTCATTTCTTCTCTTTCCTCGCCCCCTCCCTCTCCCTCTCCCGGCCCCCTCTACCATCCTTTTTAAAAATCACCATTTGTGCCGTTATACCATATATTCCTTTTTCTGGAAGATCCTTTTCCTCTTAACACAAATTCTGCGAACACACCCTCTCTCTGCATTTTTACTCAGTAAAGAGAACAACACTCTTTTGAATCACAGCAATCCTAACGGCTGCTCCTGGGAAAAGGTGCAGCTTCCTGCACAGGTATTTCTTCTAGGGTGAAAAACTCCATGGTCACTGTACAAGTCAATCCCCAGGTCCCTACACTCCCCTGGAGCCCAGCAGACCCTATCAATTTGCTGATCAGCTTCTACTTCCAATTTCCTGGCACGCGATGCACCCATACAGTGTCATCCTCCTGCCTCAGCACTTCAGAGACAGAGCATGTATGTTGTGGACTTGTGTTCTTGCCAAGTCTGGGTTTTATTATCACACAGATGAAGAGACCCCTGGGCTCTCCAGTGTCTGTAAAGTGGTGGATGAACTCAACCCCGAGTCACTGTTTCATGTTAACTCAGCCCAGGAATTTAAGACGTGCTTCCCACAGACCTCAGGTGTGTATCTAGACCAGTGGTTCTCAACTTTCTTAATGCTGTGACCCCTTAATACAGTTGCTCATGTCATGGTGACCCCCCCCAAGCATAAAATTACTTTTGTTTCTACTTCATGACTAGAATTTTGCTACTGTTACGAATCATCATGCAAATAATTTTGGAAATAGAGGGTTGGTGAAGGGGTCGCGACCCACGGGTTGAGAACCCATCGTATCTGGTTACAGAAAGGTGGTGGCACACACCTTTAATCCCAGCACTCGGGAGGCAGAGGCAGGTGGATCTCTGTGAGTTCGAGGCCAGCCTGGGCTACAGAATGAATTTCCGGACAGCCAAGATTACACAGAGAAACCCTGTCTCCAAAACCAAAAAAACAAAAACAAAACAAAACAAAATACAGAAAGGAAAAGAAGAGATAACGCATGCTTTCCCAGTTTGAGATTCGGAACTCTCCACAGTTCTAATAGTTCATCTTGTTGATGAAATTTCTAACAAATTTCAATTATTTATCAAGAAATCAAAAATCCGTTAAAAATACATAAAAGGTTCAACTTTTAGAGCCAGCATCTAAACTGCTTACAGAGTCTGGCATTTTCTGGGCAGGTTGAGGTGACTCTACAATGTGGCTTAACACCAGGCGGAATAAAAAAGACTTCCACAGATCTCGCGAGTCTTGCACGGTCATTTTGAGATTTGTCTGGACCAATAATGATTCCATTTCGTTCACTCTTCCTCGCCTGCTTAAGGAGGGGCTGCACTTGAATCCACATCCCAATGTCACCTCGCTCATGAAACTGCATTATAAAGAGGCGATGCAGAGGTGAGGTCCTAATGCTGATTCCACAGGACTGGGTTAAGATTGTGTTTTCAGGCTGGGGACATGATGGCACATGCCTTTAATCCCAGCATTCCAGAGGCAGAGGCAGAGGCAGGTGGATCTCTGAGTTCAAGGCCAGCCTGCTCTACAGAGCAAGTTCTAGGACAGCCAGGGCTACACACACACACACACACACACACACACACACACACACACACACACACACACACACACACACACCAACCAAAAGGTTGTGTTTTCAGCTTGAAGTTTCAGAGGCCCTGTTCCCAGTCCTTCCTATGCTATCCACCCCTCAGTCTCTCGGGACACCAGGGACATGTCCTTCCTGTCACAAACTCTCTCCTGGAAGCGCTGACATTCTCGAGAGTTCTCTCCGGCAGTGGAACTTACTGGGTAGGGAGCTGCTGCCAAGGACAGACTCTGTAGGACTGTTCACTGCAGAGACCCCGCGGAAGCAATCGCAGGACAGCAGAGGCAGCCAGGCGGCACAGTGGTGTCTGCCCGCACGCCTATGCTGGCTTTACTGGCAGCACTGTCCCTCAGATGTCAAGCGGTGGGGGCGGGGGGGGGGGCGGGGGGGCGGGGCAGGAGTCTGCTATGGCAATCTGCCGTCACTCCTTCCTCCTGTGGATCCCATGTATCATGTGCCTGATTTCCAGGCATGGGTGAACGCCAGGGTTCCATAAGTTTTGAAAAGCCCCGAAGTCCCCTGCTGGCATTCCTCAGGTGACACTCTTGCTGGGTCCTCCAGGCTGTGAGTGTAGGTTATCTGCTGCCCTCTCTTGAATTTTAGGGCACACTGCACGCAGAAATAGGGCCAGCTGCCCGAGGTCTTTCTCCCTTTGTAGGGCAGCTTCACTTTATTCAGTGCTAGCTAGAACGGGGCGCTAGAACGCTCCCTTTGAGGGCTGCCCCACTGTTCCAGAGTGAAAGCCAACCCCGTTTCCCAAAGAAGTAAAGGACTCAGAAGACATGCAGCGATCTTCTCTTTTTTCTACCTGTCTTGTTTGACATATAATTGACAAATGATACATATATTTAAGGTATACAACTTGATTGTGTGTGTGTGTGTATATATATATATATATATATATTATTAAATGATCACCACAATTACGCTAATGTGTGTGTGTGTGTGTGTGTGTGTGTGCTGGGGATGTGGTGTGGGGTGTGATTGGTGTGTGTATGTATGGTGGGGATGGTGGAGGTGTCTATGTGGGGGTGGAGCGTGAGTATGCATGTGTGTATATTATGTAGGGGGATATGCACATAGGTTTGTGTGTGTTAATATCCTTGAAATGGACAGCCTTAAATGCAGGCCCTATGGAAAAGACTGCCACCAAGCCTTACAACAGCAATCCCAGATTTATTTTCAACACAAGGCTCCATTTTGTTCACACTTTTTTCCTACCCAAAGACTCAGGACTTACTTCTCTGAAGAACTACGGCTAGCATCCACATCCCAAGTCATCTTGTTCAGGGGACGGGATTGTGTAGAGGTCTGAGCAGCAACATCAAACAGAATAGCCTATTTTCAGTCCCATGAACTATGGTCACCATGGATACATTAGATACCCAGAACTCCCAGGCCTACAGAACTGAAACTTTGTACTCTTTGACCAACAGTCATTGGCCATTTTTCTGGATATAGAAATACAGTATAAGTATACACAATGAGTTTATTCCACCATAAAGAAGAACAAAATTAGGCTTTTTGTAAGGAAATGTATAGAACTAGCGATCATTGCATGAAGCAAAATAACTAGCAATGTAAGCCCTATGTTTTTGAATTTTACCATTTAAAATTCCATGTGTAGTGCCGGGCGGTGGTGGCACACGCCTTTAATCCCAGCACTTGGGAGGCAGAGGCAGGCGGATCTCTGTGAGTTCGAGGCCAGCCTGGGCTACCAAGTGAGTTCCAGGAAAGGCGCAAAGCTACACAGAGAAACCCTGTCTCGAAAAACAAAAAACAAAAACAAAACAAAAAAAAATTCCATGTGTAAATAGGACCGTGTTGTGTTTGCCATTTTTATTCATGGCTTATGGCTTATTTTACTTAGCACATTGTCCTCCAGGGTGCCAAAAAAGGCAGAATTTCCTCCTTTTATTTTTAAGCCTGAATACTATTCTGACATATACATTCAGATCTAGATACAGAACACATCACAGTTACCCATTCATCTACCAAAGATCATCCAGGTTGTTTCCATATCATGGCTACTGTGGATAAACTCTTTTCTTGTCTTAACGAGAGGCCACCCTCTGATCTACTTTTTTTCCTAAATGCCAACATACAGTTCTGGTGGCCATGATCCTAAAAGAATAGGCACACCAGAATACATTTTGTGAGCCTCTCCAGATGGCACTGTCTGACCTTCCATGACAGCAGTGGCTGAGGTCCTCGCAGGGTTCACAGGGTGGCAGAGACATGGAGGGGCCTTGAGGAAATCCCAGCAGCACAGCTCGCATCCACCCTTCTCTCCACCAGCTGCTCTCTGCTCTCACGTAGCCCCAAAGCTCCTTCCCCAGGCCATTTCTGACCACAGCTGCCCCCTCTTCCCTCACATCCCTTGCTCATCTCCTCTACTTCCTAATACCGAAGGAATTCATGGAAGAAGAGAATGTTCCTAAGGGACAAAATGAGACAGATGATACACACACACACACACACACACACACACACACACACACACACACACATGCCCCAATTTCATAGGAGTTATCAGAGAGCAAGGAGATGGCAACCATGTATTGCTGGGGGAAAAAATCACAAGAGGACTATGTCTAAGAATAAACCCTGTCAGAAATTTGATTTTCAATTTCTCTGTGGCAATCTCTTCTTCAGCCTGTCCCTATAGCCATCACATAGAGAACACAGCCACTCCCTTCCTGTGGAGATGAAGCCGTGACAGTCCCACTGCACACCTCTTGGTTGGTAAAACTGCTGTACCAACAAAGGAAGCGCCAGAACTTTCTGATAGCCTGCTCAGACCACTAGAAGGATAAAATGAACCCAAACTACAGATATTCTTGAACCTCTCAGGCAGCGACATGCCCTGTGCAACCTCTGTGGCTGAATGGGATGCCCACTTAGTTTACTGCTCTGCTGTGACTGTCGTGAGATTCTTAGCAATCTGTGAACAATGAGCCCATCATTACTTCCCACATGGGCCCTGCAGAATATATAGCTGGTTCTACCCAGGGTTCAGAAACAGCCCAGTCCTGAGGCATCCAATTCTGATGATGCTGGGTAACGATCTTGGTGGTGTGCGGTTGTGTGGTTTGCCTGGTACCTGTCATGATTCGTCCAGCTAGCATGCCTGCTTGCAAAAGCAATACTGCATGGCAGACTGGCAGCTTCAGGCTCAGGGCTGCAGGCTTGGTCAATTACAGAAAGAAGTTTCCATGGAGAAGTATGTGATGTACCTGGAAGGAATCACTGTGGCAAGTGGAAAGATGCTGAGAAATCCTGCACAGGGGAGATCATGCAGTCAAAAGAGTGGTTTCACCAGCAGCCCCCAAGGGTACTCTTGTTGAATCTAGAAGAGACAGGAGAAAAAAGTTCCTTCCAGATTCTTCTTTTATTAGCTGAAGCCACAAGGCCCCTGGTGCATACTCAGCTGACATTTTTTTGTTGTTGTTGTTTCTGACTGTTTACTCTGAATTCTTGGAGAGATTTTTTTCCAAGAAGCACTATATCAACACGATTTGTTTTATTATAATGCCATGTCATATCATATATTTCCCACTCACATTGGGTTGACAAGGAACTGCATTTTGGATGAGCATATATAGATACACATTATCACAGTTGTCATAGAATGCCATTTATTCAGTGTCCACTATCATATTAGATGCTGAGCAGACACACGAAAACATGTATGACAATTTAAAAACAGAAGAAAATAATACACTTCCTATTTAATTCAACTTGCCAAAAAACAAAAACAAAAAACAAAACAGAAAGGCTTGCTGTTCCTTCCTTGTGCCTGCTGGATGGTGGCAAGCAAGACCCCCTAAAATGTATAAAGCTCTTATCTTCATTCATTCCCCAAAGAATAATAGATCAGTCAAAGCTCTGATGCTGTTTTAATAATGTACAATTTACAATTCATTGGTTACCAAGCACTCACAGTATAATTAATTTTACAGACCTGTTCGGCAAAGCTGCGTGGCTTTGTACAATGTGGGCGGGGGCAGTGTCAGGGGAGGGGCTGCTGGGAGAGAGAAGGACAAAGGAAGAAAGACATCTTTTCTCTCCTCTCAAAGTAGCCTGGTCCTGCACCAGCCGATTAGCCAACAGAGAGCCTGGGAGCATCACTCAGTCTTCTAGGAAGACTACTCAGAGGGAGCTGGGTCACCCGATAGAGCCTTGCTGAGCAGTTCCCCTGCAGAAGGGAAGTGACCACACTCCCTCTTAGCTATGCTCTTGTACAAACCAGAATGAAGTGTCCTGTGCTCACCCCCTCGCTCCTGAGTGTACAACAGATGCAGCACTACTAAGTGGGGTGTGGTGGGGCACAGATTCCCTCCTGACCCCCTACGCCAAAGAAGCACCATTTACTCCATCAGCCCGCTGGAAAGCAACAGAAAATGCGTTTTGCTTAATGTGATGCTCTCCAGTTCCTCTCATTTTCCTGCAAACAACATACTTTTCTTTTTCTCTGTGATTGAGTAAAACTCCATTGTGTGTGTGCGTGTGTGTGTGTGTGTGTGTGTGTGTGTGTGTGTGTGTGTGTGTGTACCATATTTTCTGTATCCATTCATTTATTGATGAACAATTAGGCAGATTCTATGACAGCAGCACATATCTGTAACCCCAGTGCTCCTATGGCAAGATGGTAGGTAGAGACAGAAAAGAAAACGCCTGTAGGCCAGCTAGCCTGGTGCATGCAGTCAGCAGAGACCCTGGCTCACAGGGAAGGACAAGCTCTGAAGCTGTCCTCCAACCTCATTGCCCACACTGTGGTATGCATGCACCTGTATCTACATGCAAACACATGCACACATGCCATCAACATACAAAATGATTTTTAATTATTTAAAAATGTGCATAAAGTACAAAAGACATTTGAATTAAAATGTCTTTATGAAGCCATCATTATGCATAATAAATATGTATCAATCAAAAATAAAATCTTAAAATTTATTACCTATTCTGATGGATGACTTGCTCTGTTTTCAAATATCTGTTCTAAAACATATGTACACATTTGAATACATATACATAATATATGCATATATACATAATACATACATATGTATGTATGTCTTAGTTAGGGTTTCCATTGCTGCCGTGAAACACTATGACCAAAAAGTGGAAAGGGTTTATTTGGCTTACACTTCCACATTGCTGTTCAGCACTGAATAAGTCAGGACAGGAACTCAAGCAGGGCAGGAACCTGGAGGCAGGAGCTGATGCAGAGGCCATGGAGGGGTGCTGCTTACTGGCTTGCTTCCCATGGGCTGCTCAACCTACCTTCTTATAGAAGACAGAACCCCCAGCCCAGGGATGGCACCACCCACCATGGGCTGGGCCCTCCCCCATTGATCACTGAGAAAATGCCTTACGGCTGGATCTCATGGAGGCATTTCCTCTACTGAGGTTCCTTCCTCTCTGATGACTCTAACTTGTGTCAAGTTGACACAAAACCAGCTGGTACAACGTACACACCTTGAAATCAGTTCATCCCCCAAAGAGAACCTGCTCAAGTGTTCACTAATGTCCTTAAAAAAAAAAAAAGAATATAGAAAGGCACAATGCACTTCAGTTTATCCCCGAAGCCTGCTTTCTCTCCCTGCTGTGGTTTCCATGTAGAGCCCATGGGATGAATCTTGCCTTCTGTGAGGCTGCAACCTCCACACAGTCTACCATATTGCCATGTCTGATGCAGAACAGACACAAGGAGCTTGACCTTTCCAGGCAGACAACTTGAGTCAGACCTTGACTTTGTCCTTAGTGTTTGCTTAGCTGTGGAAAGATGTTTAATCTCTCAAGTCTTTAGTTTTCTTGTCAGCAGAATTGAAAACATACAGCCCAGACTTGCAAAGGGAGTGTGTAAGGCTATCAGCAGAGTGCCTTGTTTGAGCTGTGTGAGCACAGGAAGAGGCCATTGTTTTGTTCTCTCCATCAACACAGTAAGCATCTGTCATATAATGTAACTCAGAGCAACCTTGGAAGAAGAAGGTACTTAGCACCAAGAAGGGTTAGGCCAAACATACCAAGCAAACGGCAGGGTCCACTTTCACCTCTTCTGGTCACCCAAGTTGGGGAGGGAGCATTTACAAAAAGAATGGAGGTCCCTGTGAGCAGAAAGGGGCTTACAGTTCAACCACTTACACAGATTGAGGTTTATGACTTCCTGGGCACACTGCAAATGCTTTGCATATTCATTTAATTTCTCATGATTATGGCTGCTGTCCTCATTCTACAGGCAAGGAAGGAAATTCAGGCACAGAGAAGTTCGAAGGGGGGGGCAGCTCAACATCTCTTCTATGATCCCAGGAATCAGCTCTCTAGCTGACTCTAGTGAGTCCCAGAGCACCTGGATAGATGCTGGGGCATATGTTAACAGTGTCTTAAAATAGTCATTGGCAAAATGATACAGAGAGAATTTTATATCTAGAATCTTAGGGAGGTGACAAAATATCCATAACCCAGGGGGCCCAAGGTAGAAAGAGAACTCTAAAAATCAGAAGAAATGGCAGCTCCTACTGGGAGCCTCACTCACATTCAGTCTATGGTAACCCTTGAGATCACTGTTAGCAGCCTTTGCTAATAGGGATCCCAAATTGCTATGTGTATTTCTGATTTATTCAAGTTCTGTGGCCAGCACAACCAAATTTCAACCAGAAGACAGTACCCAGAGGGTGGCGAGCTGTAAGAACAGTCACAGGCTGAACTCCAGACTCCACGCTCTGTAGGAATCAAGGCTGTCTGCTCTAGGGACCAGCTACTCTTCCTCTCAACTGTGGTGGTGAAGAGACAGTTCTGTGGTTAAGAGTGCTTGCTGTTCTTCCAGAGGACCAAAAGTTCCGTTCACAGTACGCACATCAGGATGCTCACAGCTGCCCATAACTCCATCTCCAGGGGATAGAATGCCCCTTCAGGCCTTTGTGGACACATTTATACACACATACACACACACACACACACACACACACACACACACACACACGCACGCACGCACGCACGCACGCACGCACGCACGCACATATTTAAGAGTGGTATCGTTTCTTCCATGTCTCATCTCCTCACCTCTCAGCCTACTTCTACCATATTCTTCTCTTGCTATCATTGACTTTATTTGTTTCGTTCAGGTTTCCAATCCCCTGAACTAACTCTGCTAGCCCCACCACTGCCCACAGCAGTCTCTTTCCACTCTCTGAATGTCTGAAGAGAGCCCAGGAAGTCATAAACCTCACTGTGTCTCATCATGTTCTCATTCATATTTCCTAGAGAAACTCAGATCTGCTCTTTTTCTGCATAGTCACAGATACTACCCAGCACAAGGGGTTTCTCTACCCGGCAGTAATACACCTCTTACGGAGTCCAGGGAGGATAGGACCACCCCTAAGCTCCTGCTTTAACCATGTGACCTCACACTGCCTAAGGCTGCCATGGGGGAGCAAGGGGACTAGGAAAAGTGGGAGAAAGGGGGAAGGAAAGTACATTATGTATCTGCATGAAAACAGTCTTACCTAACTTTATATAACACGTATGTTTTAAAGCATGGATGCCACCCAGATTCCCACTAAGATGATTCAAGTTGGAACCTCTGGGTTTGGTCTCTAGACATAACATGTATATGATTCTGCAGGTGGTTCCAAGGTGTCATAGTTGAGAACTCTGTGTGTGTGTGTGTGTGTGTGTGTGTGTGTGTGTGTGTGTGTGTGTGTGTGTGTGTTTACATTTTACTGCACATTGTGATAACTGGGAACTTTAGTCAATACAGATGCCTGAGTCCCATGTCAGGAGAGTCTGATTTAGTAAGGCTGGGTTCCAGCCAGGCTGTAGAGGACTCCAAGGCACCCAAGAAGATCCTACAACTTTGCTGGGACTGAGAACCAGTCCTGTAGCAGGAATCTTAGAGTCTTTATTAATAAAATCAAACCTGAGACAGGTATTGGGGTGAACTGGAAGAACAGAGAACAAGAACAAGCCACAGCTACCTCACCTCTCTGGATCCTCGGCTGGTCTTATTTCCTCAGATTGGATGCCTCTGAGTCCTCATCCAAATGAATCTCAGCTGAACTGCTGCTCCAAAGCCTGAAAGCTTAACCAGCCAAATGCTTCTAGTTTCTGGTCCTCATGCCTTATATATCTTTCTGCTTTCTACCACCACTCCCTAGGATTAAAGGCTCGCTTTCTGAGATTAAAGGCGTGAGTCACCATGCTTGGCGGTATCCTTAAACACATAGATTTCTGCCTCTGGAATGCTAGGATTAAAGACGTGAGTGCCAACATGTTCTAGCCTTTGTATCTAGTGGCTTTTCTGATCTCTGACCCCAGATAAGTTTATTAGGGTGCACAATATTTTGGGGAACACAATACCACCACACAGTCCCTCAATGCCAACCTAAAATCTTAACACACGGTGATCAGACAGAGACAAAACTCCACAGGTCCTGGGTAAGGACAAGGCTTGGCTGGGTAACTTGTAGCTCCCTGTGGAGCATTCCAGAAGTAGCATTGCCGGGTTACACACAGCGCACCCTGCTAAGTTTGAGGTCTGGAGTCAGCAGTCATTTTTGTGTGACTATACCCCATGCAATAGTTTGACACAGTGGTATAAAAATACCCACTGCCTTCTCTGAAATTCACATTTAACAGGGTGCTTTTTGTATTTGCTAACTATATAGTCTGCCACAGTGTCTAAATGCTCAGCATGATCTCGTCTCTGTTACCAGCTTACCTGGCATGTGTGGTACAGAGTTTCTCAGGACTCTTCTGGGACTATCCCCCCAACAGCCAAGGGCCTCATCCTAGGATCTCATTTTTGCTCAAGTAAAAACTAAACTGAGGTGAGAGCCACATTAAGCTAATCAATGACTTCCTACATTCTCGTATTTGGAATTTGCTCTGTTTAGAATCATGACCAGGCATTGTATAGCTCACCTGTTGAATCCTCCCAGAATTCAGAGGCTAGGGTAAGAGGATAGCTTCTCCAAGGAAGCATGGAGAACAGAGCCAGATCCTGTCTCAAAGCAATGAGGACGAGAAGGAGGATACCAAGGAACAAAACTGTAAGTTTATGAAAATTCTAAATATAGAATTTAGATGTTTAAATATCAATTATATAACTTCACGATGCTCAAAAGTCTGGCATTGACTTATGACAATAATAGCCTGCTTCCAGAAAGTTAAGTAGAGTATGGAAGGAAAGCTTTTAAAATTAAGGAAACAACAGAGCTAGGAAAAGCTCACTGAGATTCTAATCAAAATCACTAAAAGGCTTTATATTCATTTAGTTCCTTGTTTAATCCCAAACTCTGCATATATCCTTTTGTGCCCTTCTCAAGAACATTTTTTTCTTTCACTCTTCTTCCCTGCTCTACATCTTTAGTTACATGTGGGGTTTTCTCTGGTCAGTGTCCAAAAATCATCCGAACAGTATACACACGCTTCTGGCAATGTGAACACTAGCATACCCAAGAGAACTGGGTGTGTCTGGGCATTCTTCCTGAGGCCCCTGGATCCAGCATGAAAATATATGGAACCTACCAGGTCACCAGGGTTTAGAGAAACAAGTTGTCTCAAGAACATCTTTTTATTTCCCAGCCCAAATGACACTAAGATGATTAAACCTTAGAGTAGTGGTAAATGCCCCAGAAGAAACTCGTGTATAATTCTTTCATCTAAACAAGTTCCACAGACTATCTAGGTATATGCTGGGTTTCTCTCAGTTATCCCCACCCATACTTTTTTCCATTGGATACCTCTTACATCATCTCACTGCCTCTTCCACTAACTCACGAAGCAGCACAGTTGCCAGCATCTTTGAAGTCATCCCTCCCATGATGATACAGGATGCTATGTCCACTTCATTGCAGCTCTTCCACTACAATGGGACGGCTCCCACCTTCCCAAAGACCAGAGCAAGGTCAAAGATGATGCTCAACACTAGGTTCTGTGGCAGGGCAAAGCCATTGAGGGTCTAAAACAAGAGACCACCTTTCTCCCTCTGCATACAGTGTGCCAAATCCCTCGTGGACAGCATCACAACCCAGTAGCCATGAGTGAGTCTGTTTGCAATGAAAATACCAGGTCGTGACTATTCATTTCATCTGTCTCTTCAAATCAACTTTTTACAAGATCTCTTCCAGGCTCTCCCTGTGCATAAAATCGAAGTCATTGGAATTCAGAAAAGCATAGCTAACCACCAGAAGCGTGGACAAGTCAGGAGCTGCCAGTCATGTTGAGACCTGTTGGGCGAGCTGATCAGGCTTCCAAGTCCTCCAGTCTAAAACGCCTGGTGGTTTCTATGATCCAGATAAGCACAGCTGTAATCTCCCCCATCCAGAACTTACTCACAGATCACAGCTGTGCAATTCAGGTAGCATGCTCCCTTGTTTAGATTTGTTTAACATTGTTAAATAGATAGTCAGACCATCTGCACGTTATTTTTTTAAAATTGGAAATTACAACCATAACTTCCTTTTTATATATCAATAAACTAAACAGCAAAATTTCAAAGGGATCCTTCTGCACCAAGCATTGAGGCAGAATGCCTGTCCCATGCCACACCACAGCCTAATTGCACACTAATTGGACAAACGTGATTAAATATTTCAAGATCTTTACTAATTGCCTCTATTTTAGCTTTAAAATTTGCTTGCCACCAACAAATTTAATGACACTGGTGTCTAGTCATCAGCAAAAAGCCCAAGAGTTGCTCTTTAAAATGTACCTAGTCAGAATATTTACTGATTGTACATTGTCTCCAATGTAGCTTAATTAGAAATCCAATCAGTTCGCTAAGTCTAATTATACTTGATTTGTAGATTCAGACTATGATCCATAATGAAGCCAAGCAGCTAACAGTAAACGTGCCTAAAATGTAACAATAAAGGAAATATTTTTTTAATACATGCCTTGTCACTCCAGGAAATGAAGTAGCACATACACATTCTTTCAGGATGGATTTGTCAGAGGGTTGGGACTCACAGAGCTTGGCTTCCTTGAACCAGGTTCCATCCCGTTGGTAAAACCTGCTGTGGTGGATAGTGGTCAGACATGATTTCTCTATCTCCATATCAGAGAATAGGAGGAGAAGCCGCTGTTCCCCAATGCAGACTCTGGGCAGCACTCCCATGGCACTGTTTCACAGGCTCCTTGATGAGGCGGATCCAGTTAAAACAGACACACGCAGACCATTATTGCTGGGAAACTTGCACTCCCGGAGATTTGGTTTGACTGTCTTGAGGGAACTGTAGCGTTCTAAGAGCATGGACTCAAATGGGTGTGGCTGTGTGCACACACGATGTAGTACTACAGGAACCTGCTATGGTGTGTATTTGCTATACCGAGTCGCCAAGGCCTGGCTTGGGAAGACAGCCTCGCTGAAGCAGAGAAAAAGAGCTTTATTGTTATTAAACAGATTAAGATCGCAGCTACCCTGGCCTCCATCATCCCAATAATTAGAGACACAGCAGAGTGCAGAGTGGCCTAACTAGTCACTGCTCTGCACCCCAGAACCTCCACATTTCCCTGGGGACACACGCAATGAAGCCGTCGTGACAAGCCCCCAACAGACCTGTACTGAAGCTGTCCACCCCACTTGGTAATGGCCATCTGCTGAAAATGGTGTTTGGGAGCTGTGAGAAGATGTGTGAAAAACGATGTTTCAGAACAAACCTTGAGAGAAAATGCATTTCGCTTTCATCTGAATGCAGCAGGAGAAATAAACAGATGAATCAGAAGGGAGGGGGTGGGGAGTGAAGAAATGTAGTTTCTAAGCTTATGGGACAATATCATAAATAAAATAGAAGATAATTCCAAGTAACTCTAAACTCTAAATTATTGCTGAATGTTCAACCGTTGGCCTTTTTTATTTTAGTCTGTTGCACTCTCCTTTAATGTAAAACTTACAATTTTCTAACAATGAATATAACCTAAAAAATTTACAATATTGCTAGCCAGAAGCTTGCAAAGTACAAAATATAGAAGGTTTTAATTTCTGCTTTAACAAAAAATCAGTGGGCTGAGGAGATGGCTCAGAGAGCAAAGAACAAGCGTTTGCTGTGCAGCCACAAAGTGCAGATCCCCCAGACCCACATCACCTCTGGGCATGATGGCACGCACTGGTAAACCCAGCACTAGGGAACAGAGACAGGCAGGTCCTTGGGTCCAGTTGACCAACCAGGTGAGCTAAAACAGTGAGTTCTATGTTCATTGAACCTAGAACTATCTCAAATAATATCTAAGGTGGAGAAAGATCAAGACCCTGGAAATCAGCCTCTGGCCTCCACACCAGCACATACAGATATGCGTACCTGCACACACATGTACACACACACACACACACACACACACACACACACACACACACATGCATACACCAAAACATAAAAATAAAAATGGGAAAAGGGGGCCAGTGGGATGGCACGTTGGGTAAAGGGACTTGCTGCTGTGTCCGAGGACCTGAGTTCTATCGACCCCCCAGCCCCCACGTGGTGGGAGGAGAGAACTAACTCCTTCAAGCTGGCCTCTGACCTCCACAGGCATGCCCACCCTCCCGAACCCTAAATGAACTTTTAGTTTTTTAGAAAGAACCAGTCATCATCGCTCATCCTTGTGGTGCTTTTGTGTGTGTGCATATGCATGCTCCCTATAATTTTAAAGCATCTATGGCCATGACTTTCTTTTTCTTCCCACCGATTTCAGAAGCACCGTGTGGAATGTCCTGGCGGCTTCCTTTTGCCTGAGGTTCCCCACCCTGTGGCAGAGCTGCACCGGGGCAGTGCCCAGCTGCCATCTTTGAATTTTACTGTGAGCTGTGGCTCTGCCTGTCCCCCTGTACTTTAATGCAAGGCTTTACTAACTCTCAGTATCTGAACAGAACACTAGTAATGGAGTCTGGGGGTTGTTTTCCAATCAGAATGTATCACACTCTTGAATCAACAGAAAATGCCCTCTTTGATTGGCTAGCTATCTGGCCGCACAGTGCCTCCTCATCTTTATCTCCCTTCCCAAGGTCTGGCCGGCTGTCAACACCAAGGTTCCCCAACATGGTGTGGTGTGCAAGTAGAGGAGAGACACGAATGTTTCTTTTCTCCAGGCCAAGGCAGGGATCCCCTTCCTCGCTACCTGAAAACACAAAACACAAAAACTCAACTTCACAACAGCAATTCAGAAGAAAACTTGACAGCCACGCCAAGACTTGAAAGTGCACAGTTCCATTCTGTGCTTGACATGTGCTGAAACCAAACAATTTTCACACATTGCAAAAAATAGTAATGCCAATAATGTGTGCATCACCTCAAATGCCTTGGAGAGCAGGAAAGAGAAGAATTGCCCAGTGCAGTCTTCTCACGTCAAAATGCCAGGGAATGTTTGAAGGAATGTGCTTTTTCCTTTTTCCTCCTGTGGCTTAGTTTTTGTCTTTTCCTCTTCGTATTAATAAGGCCTAGCCCCTCGTTAACATGCAGCCAGAACTTAATGAGCCTTGCAGACTCCTGTAATTTCTTCACTGTTGAGAATGCCTGACACTAATCTATGCCATTTATACTAATAAGAGGTGGATCAGCTGATATTTGGTGCAATGAAAATATGCTAAATATACTTTATTGAATTGCAGAGTTCTTCCCCATTCACTGCATTACAGAAGCAGGTCTGCAGCCATTGCCTCCTCGGCTTTCTGTGTGTTACAAAGGCTGTGGTCTGAATAAATGAGAGATGGAATCAGACACTGATGTTACCCACCCCTCCACCCCAGTGCTGGTCATTCTGACTTTCAGACTTCCATCTCTCAAAGCCATCTTTTCAGTGATTTTCAGAGCACAAACATGGTGTCTCTCTCATATTGAAATGGAAAGGGGAGGGAGATCTGACCCCAAAATATGACGTGCTGTATGATGTGAATGTTGGGGAATACTAAGCTCAAACAGATTTTGCACAATTCTTATGAATCCCATTCATAAGAATCCCCAAGAAATCTTGCTAATTAATAATGTAATGAATGTCAAAGAAATGAGACTAATTTTAGAAGGTGTCGACTACTATGTTGCTATTATGTTAGGCAGAACAACTATTTTAAAATCTCACATTACGGGTCTTTCTCCCCCCATGTGATGGCTGCTGGATTTACGTTGCTTCTTTTGCTTGTCGAGAGACACATGACTGAGGGGACAGACTGCAGGTGTGGGTAATGTTTCCAACACATGTGTCAATACCTGCTTTTGGCTCAGATATCACAAACCAGAGGGTGCTCTTAAAAACATTATTTAAAATCTACATATTTATTCAAAGCAGTCAGCTGTTGCTGCATTCTTGGAGACATGAATGAGATGCTTGCTGGCTCCAGGGGCCTGAACTCAGTATTGGTACCCATGGACTTTAGTGCACAGTCCTTCCCAGTCCCCCAGTAAGATGAGTCTGTTGAGGGAAGTCAATGACAACCTTGATATTTCCCATTAGCGTGTCATATATTTGACCAAATGTTTTGGGATGCAATAGTGGAGTGATCAGGAAGGCAGAGGGGAGGTAAAATGTCCATTTTTATCCATGTCTTCAGTTCCTCCATGCTGTCTGGTTTGTTCTTCCTACCAAGGCTTGCGTCTGAGAGTAGCCCCCAAGCCAACCACTTCAGAATGAAGAAAGAATGCATGTTCTTTGACATTTAGACACATCTTACATGTATCTGACTAACTCTTGTCTCCTGACCAGTATTTCCTAGGAATGTGCTTTGTGTCTGAGCACTATATCTTGCAAATATCTGTAAGTACATATATTCAGATTTCCAAACATCATTTGATTTCTCCCCTAAGAGAATAGGGGATCCTTCTGATCTCTCCCTCTTCCCTGGACAATTGTTGTATCTGTGCTTTCTAGAATCTCTTGCCTCTTAACCTTTGCCAGCACAGGTGCAGTAACTCCCCAAAGATTAACAGCCTAGTTTGTAGGTGTGATTGAAATTGGCTTGGCTTCCCTTCAAAATCTAGTGCCCTAGCCTCCTAAATCACCTTCTATAATCTTGTGCACTTAGGCAAAGCAAACAAAATAATCTGCCAGGAAACACTAATAGTGCAGTGTCAACACCAACACCGTTTTGTATCAACTGTCCTGTTATTATTACCCCGTTCCTTAAATCCAATCAAACTTCAATTCCCACTCTGCAGGGGTTGGATGTTAATTAGAAAGGATGCATGTTTGTGTGTACCTGCGTGTGCACATCCGTGCCCTTTCATGCAGTCTCACACGCCTCCTGCATGCATGTGCCTATACAGATGCGGGTCTCCTTGCTAATTGATTTAACTTGCAAGTGCCCCACGTTTCCGGTTTGTCATTCCAGCTCCTGGAAGCGTATATTCTGCATGCACATCTTCTGCCCTGCATCTTGACATTTTCCAACAGATGTTAGTTAATGTGGTTGTAGAAGGTTTGCTGTGGATGCGGCGAGCCCAATAAATCTTCCTCTTAAGCGCAGGCACTCCACCATCCCAGCATCTTCTACCTATAATACATTTTAATTACTTGGCTATTCAAATTATACTAAATTAGATTTGCACAGAACAGCACTGCGGATTTCTCCATTTACATTTAATCCACCAACAACAACACAAAAATCGGTAAGTTCGCTCACTCACACTTGCAGGAGCCACGGAAGTCTGATGTCTTTAAAATTATTAAGTGACAAAGATTACTAGCACTAAGGTTCTACTTTGCTTCCCCATTAGCCATTTAGGTGACAGCTGCTGTATTACACATAAAGATGAACCATTCCTTGAGGGATGATAGCGGCTCCGCTGTGACACTGCTGGCAGAAACCGTTATCAGACCATGGCTGTGCTTGGAGCCACTGAAGTCTCCTAGGCACCTATCAGTACCCTCATTATCTGCATCACAGAGAGCCGGGAACGAACACTGCCAGGCCTCACAGCTTCGCAGCTCATTTGAGAAGCGGAAATTAAATGTCCCAGGAGAGAAAACAGGCACACTGTAACAGCACCGGTGCTCTACACCAATAACACGTCGACCGCTGTAGCACCGACTTCTATCTCATTAATTTAATAGGCTCCCGGAATGAGGATGGGAAGGTAGAGAGGCAGGCTTGACAAGATTACTGAGTGGCGCTGGCCTTGTATGCCTCGCAAGCTCGTACGTAACCGACTGAGTGAGGACTTGCTGGAGGTATCAGCGCTCTTGAGATATTTGCTGGGGCTTCTAGAAGCAATGAACAGCTTTTACAAGAAAAAAAAAAAAGAAGATGAAAGGCAGGAGGGAGACAGAGATCATGGAACAAGGGCGAAATTAGCTGGTCATAAACGTGATCTATGTCTATAGCATGCAGCATTCCTGGGCGAGGTGGAGGGAGCTGGGAAAGGAGAGGATAAAATGAATTTACCCAAAACACAGGGCAGAGGAATTCCTGTGGGGTGTGTGTGTGTGAGTGTGAGTGTGTGTGTGTGTGTGTGTGTGTGTGAGTGTGAGTGTGCGTGTGTGTGTTTCTGAATATGTCTGTGTATGTGTGAGAGAGTCTATGTGTTTGTGAGTGTGTCTGTGTGTGTGAGAGAAAGTCTGTGTGTTTGTATGTGTGTATGAGAGTCTGTGTGTGTGTGTGTGTGTGTGTGTGTGTGTGTGAGAGAGAGAGAGAGAGAGAGAGAGAGAGAGAGAGAGAGAGAGAGAGAGAGAGAGAAAGAGAGAGTGGGAGGGAGTATATATGTGTAAGTCCTCATGAACACTGCAGAAAATTGGTTTTTACTTCTGTGAAATTCGTAACTGGTTTCATTGCAGAAATATCAGCTCCTTTCTGATCAGAACAACAGCCTTCCAAACAAGGCTGGAAGGTGGGTTATTCAGATAAGTCCATCCAACGAAACTTATTCTTAGGAAAAACAAAACCCACGAAGTCTCCAGGTGACAGAAGCGTCGTGGGTTTTTCACCTTGAATAATCAGATAATAGCCGCAATTCTCGGCTAAGGAGGCCTGCCTGGCATATGGGATTTGGGTCCCTGCTAAACCAGAGAGACACAAAGCCGTCAGATTCCAAGATTATCAGCACAGATTCCTGAACACTGCATTTTTATTTTAATAACTGTTCTTCGTCCTTGTCGTTTGTTTAAAGGCCTCAGGGAAACAGAGATCAAAAACTCTGGTCTCCCGCACTTTGGAACATTGCTGATAATGGCTTTCTGCGGCCTCAGGTTTTGTACCGGTTCAAAGCGCCAAGGAAAATGTGATGACATCTGTGGCTCTGAAGAATAATGGATGGTTTTGAAGCACCCTGGGTAGAGCTCCAAGCAGCCTCTTCATATTACAGCCCAGCAGGACTGCGGGGTGGTTACAGTCATGCATGCTCATTTCAGCTTCAGGAGAAAGGGTTCGGGTCTAGCCACTGCCTGTCCTCGTGGGCATCTTTGAGCAAGTCCTTTCGCCTGGGTCTTTCTGTCAAAGAGATAAGAGGAAAGCCTCCTAGTTAGTATGTCTGTGAGAAATTAAATGTGATCCCTAGGAATCTCCCACACGGTGTGATGATGAGCAGTTGTTTCGATGGGATTAGACCCATTGTTGACTGATTCTCCTCTGGGGTCCTACATGGATTTCTGAAAGGATGCTCCTTGTCCGAGTTGTTTTCTTTTGCTGGTGATAAACACCAGACCCAAAGCAACTGGGGAGAAAAGATCTGTTTTACTTTGTAGCTCACTGCCCATCACTGGGAAGTCAGGGCAGAAACTCAAGTCAGGAACCTGAAGGCAGGGACTGAAGCAGAGGCCATGGAGGAAGCTTACTGGTTTGCTCCCCATGGCTTGCTCAGCTGCTTTCTTATAACCCAGGACCACCTTCCCAGAGATGACACTGCCCTCAGTGGTCTGGGCTTTCTCACATCAATTATTAATCAAGCAAATATTAGGCTTGCCTACATTTAATGGAGACAGTTCCTCAACTGATGCTCCCTCTTCCCAGATGACCCTGGATTGTGTCAAGTTGATGAAACATTAAGTAGCTCACTCATCATAAAGGAGCAAGTTGGGGGAGGGGCACTATAAACAAGAGGAAACTGAGAACAATCTGTTGGTCACATGGAGACAAGGGGCTCCCTCCCTGCCATACAGGGTCCCACTTCACCTGGCCAGTCATCCTCATGTCACATAGGCCACAGGCTGCTGGAGAATCAGAGGAATGCCTCCTTAAAAGGAAAAAAAAAAACGTTCACCATGCGCCAGCAAGGTGTCTCAGTGAGTAAAATGTCTACCACCAAGGCTGGGGACCTAAGTTCAATCCCAAGACCCACATGGTGAGAGGAGAGGACTGACTCCTGCAGCTTGACCTCTGACATCTATGACATCCACATGTATGCATGCATAACCACATATATCCACACATGCTGACCAAATGAATAAAACACAATTTTTTAGAAGTTCATTAGGACTTGAAATTTCAGAGATCAGAGGTTCACAGAGCTCCCAAAGACCAGCCACAGACTCAAGTCCCAGAGCACCTGCTCCAGAGTGGCTATAATGTGCTATCAGACCTCTCTCTCCCTCTCTGTCTCTCTCTCTGTCTCTCTGTCTCTGTCTCTGTCTCTGTCTCTCTCTCTCTCTCTCTCTCACACACACACACACACACACACACACACACACACACACACACAGTGTCAGAGAGTCAGGGATGGGCTAAAAGGCAGAATTCTGTAAATCACAGACCTCCAGCACTGTCCCTTTTCTATTGTGTTCAAATCCCTGCCCTTTCCTTCCTTCAGGCTAGTGATACACCTGTATACTAGACCCGTCAAGGGTTGGGGCCAGCTCTGGTTCTGAGCCGCTGGAATGTTGGGGAAAGAGGACAGGAGCTGAGAGAAGTTGGCGTCTACCTCCTCCATGCTGCAGGAGCAGCAGCAGACACAGCCAGGGTATCCCGTCCTGCTCACAGGCTCTAGTTCATTCCTCTCAGCCCTTTTATGGCTACTGGCCTAGGTCCTCAGTCCTTCCTGGAAGGATCTGCGTCCAGGTCTTTTCCCAGAAGGAACTGGTTTCCTGATGACCTAGTGTGACTATTGTCACCGTCGGCTGGTTACATAAAGAAATGCCTAGGTGTCAGTGAGCTGTGCTTTGGCTGCCTGTGAGAGAATTTTTGAAGAGGATAACTGAGGAGGGAAGACACCCTGAAAGTGGAGGACAGCATCCGACAGGCTGGAGAAACGGCAGGAAGTGGGCCGGGCACCCGTTTTCTTGATCGGTTCCCTCAAACTAGGAACCGACATAAGCCCTTCCTCCTGTCAGCTGCTCCTTGTCACTTATGAAATCAGAGCTGTGAGAAAAGAAACCGCTGCAACCAGATGAGACCGGATAGCTGGAACTGGGGCTTCTGCCGTGTCTAGCTGCCAGCCTTTTCTACACAATCCACCGGTCTCCTCTCGATAGATCCTACTCTGCGCCGCCATCTGCCCAGGCGGCCTGCCCCATGGACAAGAGGGGATAGCGGCCGTCCTTGCTCTGCCAGGCTCTGGACATAATGAACACTCTGTAACTGCTTTCCGAATAAATAATAAAATAGGAGCGCACTGAAGGAAAGGGAACCAACAGAAAAAAATTTTTAAAAAAAGAGCAAGAATAAATGGTGAAAAGAGATCAGAAGCTGCGTGGAAAACACATGGGAGCACCCTCGCTACCTGCTGAGAATTAGAATAAGGTAAAAAAAAAAATGCAAATTCACACTGCTTTTTCCTACCTGCTTCAGAGGCAGATATGAATATTTAGGGAAGGAAGGGAAACAACCCACAATGGACACCACAGCTGTGCCTATCCCAACATACTATCACATACACTGCATGCATGCCAGCACTGTGATCATACACTAAAGTGGAGTAAGCCCCTCAGATGTACCCACCATCCCACCTGAGGTCTGCTGATTCATCGCTAGCCCAGGCGTTCTCCTTCACAGTCCTCATTGAAGACCAAGGGATTTCTCTCATGTATAAAAATCTACTTGGAGGCTGGAGACACGATTCAATAGCAAGCTTGAGGACCTGAGGTTAGATCCCCAGCACCCGGGGAAAGAGCTAGGTGTGGCCACATCCTGTGACACCAGCACTGATGGAACCACTGGGCAGTGGGATGATACAAGGACAGGAGGATCATCATGTTTCCCACCATGGTGGGTTGAAATCGCCAAAACCGTGAGCCAAAACAGCACTTTCTATGCTGAATTTTTTTTCCCCTACCAAGTGCTTTTGTCTCAATGATGAAAAAAAGCAACGAACACAGGCATAATTTTAGATTTCCAGAAAGGCCCTAAGACAGTCCAACGTCACCACTCACTGACCTCCTCATCAATCCCCTATACCAACATAGCACACTTTTCAAAGTTGTTAGCTAAACTCTAGATTTCTTCAGCATGGACAGAGTTCTTCTTACCCGTCTCCTCTAGCCTCTCACATGTCACACCTGCTCTCCTTTTCATGGCCTTTCAGCACGGATGACTTGTGGAATGACCTTCCATGTGTCGGGTTCCACTGGACCTGTTGAACAGACCTGAATAGGGGAGTGAGGACTGAGAAAAAACAGATAGACATAAAAGAAAAGACAGAGACAGAGGATAGGTTCGGGAGGGCTCTGAGTCAATACCACAGCAGCCCCAAGTTTATTTCTCACAGCCTTTTTATACCCAAAGCAAGGGGGGTGGGCAAAAGACCTCCCCATCTCAAGGACACCATGGCTCAAGGAACAAACAAGCATAAATACCTCCTTAATTCTCAATACATCTGGCAACTCCACCTTTGGCCAAACATCCTGCTCTCCAGCCTTGAAGAGTAAAACATCTAGTCAATCATCCTGTTATTCAGCCTTGAGGAGCAAAGACAAGCTTGAACTCTCTCACTTTGAGTCAAGATGGAGTTACTGTGGGCTACCACAGCGTTGAAGCTTGTCTGGCATTTTTTCTTGAGCGGACTGTGGTTTTACACTTCTAGGAAGGACACAGCAGAGGGAGGGAAACCTTTCTCGTCACCCTGTGGCACAGCATGCAGGAAACAGGCAGAGCTCAGCACTACTATGGTCCCCATCTGATCTCAGTGGGTTAGGACAGGGCCTGCCAGGTTCCCCCACCCCAAAACTGCCATTATGTATTTCTCGTTGTTCTTCAGAACACAGTTTATAGGAGGGGAATGTAATGTTCCCTAGAGGGGACAGTATTAATATATAGTACTTGGAATTCTGTAAGGAAGAATTCTATCCTCTTTCCATTTATTTATCTATTTGATCATTTGTTGCTATCACTCTGGACTCATGAATATTTTACCCTTGAGGCCATAACCTAATAGTACCACTATTCATATTATCGCTGTTTTATATTTTCAGCATGCATAATTTTTTGAAAAGTTGGTATCTAGATTTTTCTCATCACTTAGACTAAATTGCTTCATTTATCTTAAATCCTCTTCTTCCAGCTTCCATGGTTGCCTTCTGTCTTAGGAGCCATGTTTTCTATACAGTGCTTGCAGAACATGAGAGATACCCACTACAATGTGAAGGATGCAAGACATTTCCCAGAGTTCTACAAGACCAATGGGCCTCATCTGCTTCATATAAAATTTACCAAATCCTTTTCTTCCAACTGTCACCACTTCAAATGAAGAAGAGTCCAGGTTTCCTTTTTTCTCTTTCACAATACCACAAGGCACACACTCTATTTATATTGGCATTTTTCTGTGTAGACATAAACTCCCACATCCCAGCATTCGACTGCAAGCTTCTACTTACACAGAGATCAATTACTCTTCAAGCTGAGGTCCTACCTCTGGCCGTCTGCTTCCAGCAATGTCCCTGGTAGCTCTTCCTCTATGGGTTATTGAAACAGCAGCAGGTCATCACAGTGGAGGGTGGGCACAGTGGTCATAAGGGATCAGATAGTGACAGATGGAGCCCGTGAGAGCAATTCACATATGGCAACATGTAGCATCTCCAAGTGAAAACTAATGGCTTTTATTAGTAGAATTGCCATTCTCCAAAACTTTTCTGCCTTTTCTATGTTTTTCTTAAATTGTCGTGAACTGCCCACAGGGAACAAGGGATTTCTTGCTCTCTGATCTGTCGTGCGTGTGTTTGCACATGTGTGCATGGAGACCTGAATCACCATTAGATGTCTTCTGCAATAGCACTTCACTTTATTTTGTGAGGCAGGCTCTCACTGAACCTGGAGCTTTTCTGATTTGCCTAGACTGGCTGGACAGTACATCCCAGGATCCCCAAGCATCCAGCTCCCTAGAACTAAGATCACAGGTACATGTTGCCAAAGTTGGCTTTTATTGCATGAGTACTACAGGGTTAAACTTGGGTCCTCATGCACATGTAGCATGCACTTTACCAACTGAACCAAACCCAACTCTCTTTAATGTACCTAAACATGTGTATGGAGGAAGCGACCATACAGCATGGCTTAATTACATACCTGGGAGACAGAGAGGGGTGGTTCTGTTGATAACAAAAAGTAAAGACATTTGTTTAAAAGTAACATTTGAATGCACTACAGTTTGGATCTTAAATGTCTTCTCAAAGCCTGTGAGTTGAAGGCTTGAACCCTGGAGTCTGCTGTCCCATAATGTTCCACAATAGCAGACTCTTTAAGGGCTGGAGCCTAGTAGGGGGTCTTTAGGTAGTGGGGGCCTGCCCTTAAAGTGGCTTGTGGAACTCTAACCCCCTCTTTCCTTTCCTTTGCTTGTTGGTCATACAGTGAGCAGTTCTACCTCACCTTACTTTCCTGTCATGACGCAGTGTTTGTCCCAAGGTCTTGGGGCCAACAGAGGATGCGCCAACCCCTCCAAAATGGTGAGCCAAAACGGTGACAGAGAGCTGAATAACAAAATAAATAAACCTGCCTTTATAAGGTGATTACGTCAGGGTTTGGTTAAAGTAGCTGTGATAGTTAAACTTGTGGCTACCTTGATCCAATTTGAAATCACCACAAAGACAGGGTAATTGGGCATGTCTGATATGTTTCCACAGAGATTTAACTGAGATGAGGAGATACACCCTGAATGTAGGTGTCACCATGTCATGGGATGGGGGACCCAACTGAATAAAAAGGAGGAAGCAAGTGAGTGTCCTCATCCATCTCTCCTGCTTCCTAAGTATGGATACAATATGACCAGCCACCCCATACTTCTGCCACCACAACCAAAGCCATTCTCAATGCCACACTTGCTCTGCCATATTTGTCCAGAATAAACCTTCCTTCCTTCAGTTGCTTTGGTCAACTATGATGTCATAGCAACAAAAAAAAACAACAACTAATAACTGATAGAGTGACAGAGAGCTGACTAACAAAATATGTATGTCATTTTCCTTGAAATTGACCTTATTCTTCAGAGCAATCTTGGGTTCATAGAACATTTAGGCTAGAAGTACAGAGATGTCCCATGTGCCTCCAGTACTTCCTCCCTGTGCACACACAGAGACACCCCTATTATCAATATTCCCAGCCAGTTTAGCCCATGCACTGCCAAAGGTTAATCTAAATTGATCTGCCTCTATCACACAGAGTCCATAGATGACACTGGGGTTCATTCTTGGCGTTCTATGTTCCGTGGACTTGGGGAAATCACTGTAGCCTCCTATAGAATAGTTTCACCATGCTGAGGGTCCTCAGTAGTTGGGCACTTTATCCTTCCCTTCTGACTAAGCCCTAACAGTCATTGATGCTTTTGATGGTCTCCATGGGTTTGCTTCTTCTAGGTCATATGGTTGGAATCCTAGTTCGCGAAGCCTTTTCAGAATGCTTTATTTCACATAGTAATATTCATTTAGGGACTTCTTAAAATGTGTATTCATTACATGAAGCTCAATTTTTTAATGCAGAATAATATTCCATTATCTGGATATAACACAAAAAGTAAACTTTTTAATAAAGCATGACATGCTTAATAGTAAAGTACACAAATCACTCATATATAACTTGATGAACTTTCATAAGATGAACTTTCCATGCATTCAGCACCCAGATCCATCAACAAGCTACTGTAATACACAGAAGCTCTCCTGGTGCTCACCCCACACAGGATGAGCCGTGTCCTGACACCTCAACACATGAATAGTTCTGCCTGACTAACTCACTAGGAAGTAGACTCAGGAAATATCTTTTCATCAGCAACTTTGAAAGCAACTAACAATTTCCTCTTGAATTAGACATCAGTCTGAATTAAATCAAAAGTATAGTAAATAGTGAGAAGAATGATATTTATTTTCAGAAAGGAATCCCACCAGTGCCTTCCTGGAAGTGCCTGTCTCCACTTAGAACTACTGGCCGTGCATCTAGAATGCCATGCTGGGCTGCTGACAGGCAATTAGGTACACCGTGGGAGGCAGACACTTCTCCAAAGCTAACGTTGTAAAGTAAAACACGATCAGATGGAACAGGGCTGGACAGCTTTCTGTGAATGGGTTTGCTCTCAGGACTCAGGCATCGTTAGCAAGTGCAAGAACCGACCAGAGTAAAGCTCCCTAGGGACATCGCAGAGTTCCGTCCTCCAGATGTCTACTACCCCTTGGAGTCTGTGATACTAAGCAGTGTTAGTGAAGCCAAAAAGCAGAAAGAGTTAAGTTGTCCCTTAATGTAGGAACACACACAGAGAATATGCTCACACTAGGCACACACCTGCAGCAAAAGCAACCCCTAAGCACTTTAGCTGCAGCAAGAAGAAAAAGATATACAAATCTATCTGTCTGTCTATCTATCTATCTATCTATCTATCTATCTATCTATCTGTCTGTCTATCTATATATCTATACATATATATATTCACATGAGCTACTTTTATGTAGCAGAGAAAACCATCCAAGTAGCCTCATATATCACACAAAAAAATGAAAATAATAAAGGACCATCTCCCACACTGTTCCCCAGAGACTGATGGTCCTGTGAAGGGAGAATGCTTTTTTAGCACAGTCCCATAATATTCTCAAGGATAAAGTCGCTCACCAGGAAGGATCAGCTGACATTTTCTACATAAAATAGTAAACCATCTGGGCTTGACCTATGGATAAGGTCAGCTCTTGTCTCTTGGTTGTGGTTGGGTGTGGATGGAGGCAGAGGCCATCAGAATCTCCAGGGTTCCTCCTCATCTGCTCAGGAGGGAGTAAGAACTTCTCTGAACTGACCTTGCTTAAGAATAAATAAGGAGTAGGGATTGTGTAGATGACCAAAGTCTTAGAATCCTCTATTATATTAATATAAGGAAGCGTCCTAAAATGAAATAAAAAATAGCCTTAATCACAAATGATGGCCAGAGCTCATTGCTATGTGCCAGATGCTGTACTACACACTGATAAACATCATCTAGTTTCATCCTCACAGCATACTAGTACTGCTATCTTCTTATAATAAGGCATCTGAGGGTTTCCAGCGGCTAGCACACTTTAGGAGATTCAGAGCCTGCCTTGGCTGTCCTCTTTGACACTGGGCAAAGGAGGGGGTGTCTCTGGCCTCTCAACTCACAAAGTCAAGTCAAGGTCTGTACATCTGTGGTTACCATGGCACTGACAGCACTCCATGGTGAAGGACTTTGCTCTAGACAAAGTAAAAAAATTTGCTCATTAAGAGTGGCATGATTCTTTGTCTCAAACACCTGGTCCTAATGAAAAATAACTGACAATGAACACTAAAGCCCAAATGGATTGAACAGTGGACATCAACAAGCCCAGAATTGCCTGTCAATCTTCTAACAGTTGTGAGGCAAGCCAGTTCTAAGAGATGAAATATCCATGAAGCTGAGTGTGATGGTGCATGCCTGTGATCCCCTCATTTAGGCAGTCAAGGTAGGAGGATCAAGAGTTCAAGGTCATGATGAGCTCTGTAAAGAGTTAGAGGCCAGCCTAGGCTACATGAGACCCTGTCTCAAAGTTAGATAGATAGATAGATAGATAGATAGATAGATAGATAGATAGATAGATAGATGATAGGTAGATAGACAGATAGATGAGAGATAAATGGTAGATAGATAGATAGATAGATAGATAGATAGATAGATAGATAGATAGATAGATAGCCGATGAAAACTTCAGACAGTGACTCCAGAAGGTGGACTTCAGAAGTCTACCATGGACTTCATCTTTCCTCTAAATGCCTTGGCTTCTCTACTTCCCCAGAAGTCCAAAGTTCCACTCTTCTCATTCCCTCCTGTTTACCTCCAGTTTCCAGGAAACTAAATAATCCATCACAGAAAATATGAAGTAGGGATTATTAGCCTAAAACTATATAATCAAGAGGATATTACTCGTTTCAGACACAGGAATGAAAAAAATGTTGCAAAGAATCATTTAGGAGCTGCTCTAGAGCCTGAAGATAAGGAAGTTACCTACAACAACAGCAAAAGTAGTGGTAACCTGTCATAAAGGACACAGGACCCCAAATAAAAGAGCCCCCGACAGCAGAAACTGGAACAATTCGAGTAACAGAAAAAGTCGCCCGTGCTGGATTGCAGGTGAAAGCACAGAACACACACACACACACACACACACACACACACACACACACACACACACACGACATTGCACTGATATAAATAGATGACCCAATAACTCAACATGTGATAGATGAAAAGACACAGCTTTCCTAAGGAAATTTCCCAGTAACAGTTGCCAGATAATACAAGCAGACACATCCTTCTAAGGGGTAATATGCTGACCTGAGAAGCTGGCTTCTGAAGAATAGAAAGGGGGAAAGCAATACCAACTTTTCATTAAAGACATTCATGTAAAGCCTTCATCATGATGGAGCTGATGTTGACCTGTGATAAGTTGTGTTGACAGCACATACTCCTTACAAAAGCGAGAAAGGCAGCTCACTTGGAGGCATTCTTACCAAAACTTCACAAGCTCAGTGAAATCTAAAAAGAAATCAAAACAACCCAAATTAATCCATTTTCTGTGAAACATGACCAGTCATGATCATGGAAACAGACTTTGTATAAGCTCTGACCAAGAAAGACAACATATTAGTTACTTTTCTTGATGCTCTGACAAAATCCCTAACACAAGCAACTTAAGGCTAGAAGAGTTCATTTCAGCCCATAGTTTCAGGGCGTTCTGTCCATCATTTGAGGAAGGCACGCAGCAGAAGGATAATGGCCATGCTGCATCTACAACCAGGAAGCAGAGAGACAGGAATGCTGGTCTCCATGTGGCTTCCTCCTTTTTAATTATGTATTCTGTCTACAATACAAGCATATAGACTGGTGCCACCCATATTTAGGAAAGGTGTTTTGTTGGGCCCTGACCCCTGTTCCTTGGGCAGCTGTTGCCTTGCTTGTTAACCTTGATCAGACGTCCTCCCTATTCTAATTCCCTGGCGGTTTCATTCCTCCTAAACAACTTTCCAGAGGTTCCTTGTTTGCGTATCCTGCATATTGGTGTAATGCTAGAAATGTAAAACATCTGTAGTGAACTTTTGCCCTCCCAGGTTCTTCCACTGTGCTGTAAGCCTGTATTTAAGGCCTCTTCCCTCCTTCAATAAGGGGCATTCTACTAAGACGAATGACCTCCTGTCTTGTCTCTGTTTTAATCCTCAGCCCCTCGCTCGGACATGGTGAATGGGTAGTAGCGTGGGTGCTACAGTACTTCATCCTCAGTTAAGCCTCTCCAGGAATGCCCTCATAGGGATGCCCAAAGGTGTATCTCCTCGTTGATTTCAAATCCTGTTCGTTGACAATAAAGATTACCACAAACCTGATGACTAAATGTACTGTGGTATCCCAGTCAGAATCCTGTAGCAGACAGTACTGGGAAAAACTGATGAAAATTAATAAAATTATTAAGAGTTAACAGCAAGATAACAGCTTAGTTCTGACAGATGCACTGTGGTCATAGAAGATGCTAATGTCTGGAGAAATTGAGCTAGGTAACATTTATAGCTCAGTGAAAACTACATGAAACATGAAGACCTGAGTTCAGATCCCCAACACCCACATAAAAATTCAGATACAATGGCACATGCCTGTAAATGTAGAGCTGGGGAGGTCAAGGCAGGGAGATCACTGGGTCTTGCCAGCCAGCTGGTCATCACAAACTGGCTCCAGGCTCAGTGAGAGACCCTGCCTCAAAAACTAAAGTAACATGGAAAGTGACAGGGAAAGATACAACATCTATCTCTGGCTTCCCCATGCATGCACGCATTACATGTTCTCCCACCAGCACAGAACATGCATCACACACACACACACACACACACACACACACACACACACACACAATCACTTGAGAATATTTGGCACATGCAGTAAACGTTCAATATTTTTAACTGTTAACATCTTTGAGTGCTCTTTTGCATTTTAATCTCCCACACAGGTAGAGGGGAGACAGGGTTCATGTTGTCAGAGTTCCTTGTAGTTTAGGCCATCAATGGTTTGGCTTCATCCAATCCAGGACACAAGAGATTCACCTGCCTCTGCCTCTGGAGTGCTGTGATTAAAGGCATGAGTCACTATATCCAACTAATCTTAATTCTAAAATTCAAAGACGTTTTGCTTTTACTGAATTAACATAATAGGTATAATAGCAAATGTAATATTGGTTGAGAATCTTTAATAGAAAATCTCTAAGTATACAATGATCCAAAACCTGAAAGCTTTTAAATGCCAACTTGATGTCACAGTGGAAAATGGTCCCCGACCTCATGTGACAGGTTAAAACTTTAAATGTGAGCATAAAATATTGCATTAAATTATCTTCAGGCTACTTGGAAGAAAACTTAAATGAACTTCATATTTAGACTTGGATCTCATCCCCAAGTTATCTCACTACCTATATGTAAATATCCCCAAATCTGAAATCCAAAGGACTTCTTATCACAAGCATTTTAGGTATGGGATACTCAAGCTGTGTAGGCTACAAAAAAGAAAGAAAGAAAGAAAGAAAGAAAGAAAGAAAGAAAGAAAGAAAGAAAGAAAGAAAGAAAGAAAGAGAGAGAGAGAGAGAGAGAGAGAAAGAAAGAAAGAGAGAGAGAGAGGAAGAAAGAAGAAAGAAAGAAAGAAAGAAAGAAAGAAAGAAAGAAAGAAAGAAAGAAAGAAAGAAAGAAAGAAAGAAAGAAAGAAAGAAGGAAGGAAGGAAGGAAGGAAGGAAGGAAGGAAGGAAGGAAGGAAGGAAGGAAGGGAAGGAAGGAAGAGAGAGAGAGAGAAAGAAAGAAAGAAAGGAAGGAAGAAAGGAAGGAAGGAAGGAAGGAAGGAAGGAAGGAAGGAAGGAAGGAAGGAAGGAAGGAAGGAAGGAAGGAAGGAAGGAAGAAAGAGAAAGGAGACTGGGAGGCTCAGGAAGCATACAAAGCTACAGTCCCAGGCCTTTCCCTAAGGCTCTTTAAGCAGTGAACAATTGCTGGGGCAGAGGAGACTCCCTGGTGGAGCCACCTGCAAAGTGAGTGGTTTTCATGAGTCATCACTCACACAAGGGCAGGGTTTGGATGCTGTGGGACTCTGGGCAGAATACCTAGGAATCAAGAAATAACATGCACTCAGAAAAATTCCTAATATACAAAATTGCCAGATGATGAGATTCAAGAAAGAGATTGTGTGGTTTGAATGAGAATAACCCCCCAAAGCTCACAGATTTGAAAATGTGCTCTCCAGTTGGTGGAAGTGTTTGGGAAGGATTAGGAGGTGTGACTTTGTTGGAGGAGGTGTGTTACTGGAGGTGGGCTTTGAGATTTCCAAAGCCCATACCTTTCCCAGTTAGCTCTCTCTGCATGGTGCTTGTGAATCCAGATGTGAGCTCTCAGCTACTGCTCCAGCACCATACTTGCCTGCTTCCTGTCATGCTCCCTGCCATGATGATTATAGACTCTCTCTCTCTCTCAACAACTGTGAGTCCCAAGTTAAATGCTTTCTTTTATATGCTGCCCTAGTCATGGTGTTTTATGACAGCAATTTAAAAAGTGACTAAGACAGATGGGAGGGTCTCTTGAGTACCATGAAGCCTCAAGCCTGGTTAAAACCCAGAGTTAAAAGAGCCTCACCCACCTTGTATGAGACTATAAACTCTGTGGAGGAGTGGAGGAACTGGAGAGACTTCAGAACACATGACCAGATTCACTTTTCAGAAGTAAAATATTTAAAGAAACACCCTTTTAGGGAACATAAGGGAGCAAAGTCTTAACTAATAGAGCTCTACTGACAGACTCTCAAAACTCATTCACAATAAAATTCTCTTTCCTAGGGCTGGAGAGATGGCTCAGTAGTTAAGAATGAGGTCCTGAGTTCAGTTCCTAACACCTACACTGTGTAGCTCGCACAGTTACTGCCTGTAACTACTCCAGGGGATCTACTGGCTTCTGAGAGCACTTGTACTCTGTGGTGATATTTTGAACAAATAAAATTTGCTGAAAGATCAGAGGACAGAGCTAGCCACAGAGTTAGCCATAGACGTCAAGCAGTGGTGGCACACACCTTTGATCCTAGCACTTGAGAGGCAGAGGCTGAGACCACACTGAACTACATGAGATAAATCCAATCTAAAAGACAAACAAAGCCAGGCAATGATGGCACATCACACACCTTTAATTCCAGCACTTGAGATCACACACCTTTAATCCCAGCACTAGGAAGGTTGAGACAGAAAGTGATAATGCTGGGCAGAGAAAGGAATATAAGGCAGGAGGAGACAGGAACTCGGTCTCTTTCAGGCTGAGGAGTTGGTGGCTGTGGCTTGCTCTGTTTCTCTGATCTTCAGGCAAATTTTATTTCCTAGCTTACAAACAATATATCACCACAGCACTCACATACACATACACAGGCATAGAAATACGACCAAAAAAAGGAACTGTTTCCAGGCCCGATAATTGTTCTTTGTGTTGTGTTCACCTACCAAATTAGCCCTATTAGAAATGAAAACTGCTAGTTTGAGTTTGCAGAACTCTTCTCATGAATAACTTGTAGTTAAATTCCATCGTGATGAAATGTATCTTACAAGACTTGAATTCTTCACTAGCCTTTTAAATCTGATGACCTCAAATGTGGCTATTTTGGTAAAGGCTCCATTTGTCTTGGAAAAGAGAGTTTATGGCCTTGTGAGATCAAGTGAGCTGGTAGTCATTTGTTTTCTATGGCCTTGCCATACAATTACACTCTGTGTAATTGTTTTATCAATTTTTGAGAGCAAGGTACCAAGACCTCCGACTGTGTTGAAATGAATCCAACTGAAGGCATGTAGACAGCCACATACCAGTATCTTAAGACAGAAAAGGGCATCGGTCACCAAAAGGAATGACTCACTAGGTGCAGCACTGAGTGCGTGCTAGATTGTCACCAAGCCCTGAAGTACGGGCACTTAGGGAACCAGCCATTGTATTTATGCACAAAGCTAGGGACCGTCCTTCAGTGCCCCCGATGATGAATTTCGTAATGAAAGAAGTTGAAAACGTAGATGAGATGAACCCACTTGAAGGAGAAGAATTGGCCCAGGAGCCACAATCTTTGGGGATCCCCTGCGCTCCAATCACCAGTAGCAACGCTGTCATATCATTAACCTCATTCCTCTCGCGCTGGGAAAGGTCACTTTATCTGTGAGCCACGCATCCACACACTCACACCGATAAGAGGCCATTCACAAAGGCCTGCCTGTTGGCTGCCCCAGCAGCGCTCTCTACCCCAGTTAGCACATTTCCCGGCATTCTGTCACCAAGTCATTGGCAGTGTCACTGTTGGAAAACTGCATGGCTCAGATGTTTCTAAACCCTTTTAATCCATGACAAAGGCCTCCATTTACTGTTGTTTTGTTTCCCTCTGCTGCCCTACAGCATGGCAGCTAGTGTGTGCTCCTGATAAGCAGTGAGCCGTGCAGATGAGGTTCGGTTTCCTTGTACACACCGCCGCCACACAACCTGCCAAGGCCCAAATGGGGGATACGGCATGGGTCCCCCCCACCTACCAGCAATCAGTGCCAACGGCACCCTGCACAGTGGTTCCTAGGCCAGATAACTTCAGAAGAACACATAACTAATTTTTGTGTGGGTGACAAAAAAAAAAATGACATTTGTTTAGCATTATCTAATTTGAGGGATGCTTTCTGTAGGGCAAATAATTTCATTCTAATAAATTGGGAGGGTGGCAAACTCACAATGAAGAGCAAAAAGGAAAAGGAAATACTCCTGTCCTATGGGTTGTGGGTTGTTGTTTTTTTGTTTTGTTTTGTTTTGTTTTGTTTTGCTTTTGAAAGGTTACTTTTTTCTTTCTCTTTGCAAGGCAGCAGAAAAAAAAAAAAAAAAAAAAAAAAAAAAAGAGTAGACACTGCTGCTCCAGGAAACAATGCTGATATTTGCTACTCTTAACAAAAGAGGCTTGTATGTGTCCAGGGGAGTGTGACAAAGGGAACAAGAGACCTGCGGTATGAATGGTGGTAGCCTAAGCTGGATTGGGGAGGAAATGCGTGGAGGAATTGACAGCCGGTTGACTCCTTGGCCTCAGTGACTGTCCCCACCGCCAAGTCTGGATGAAGAGTGAAATCACGGTTCCCAGGGAAAGAGTCCTGAGCTGCTAGAAGCATATGATGGGGCAGGGTAAAGTCAGGCTTGAGATATACTGAGAAACGGCTGAGGTAGAGGGCAATTCCAAACGCAATGGAGATGCACAGATATTGGTGAAATTATTAAGGTCACTCCATGTAGTTAAAAGGGAGGTTTATTTTGTGGGGTAACTTACAAATGAATGGATAGGTTACAGGGTCTGGGAAAGGCGTGGCACAGTCCGGCAGTGTTCTCTGGAGAACTCTGCTCCATCTACCTCCAGTGTCCAGGGTCCAGGAACCAAGAGAGTCGGTGCATCCAGATCTCAGGTCTTCAGGGTCCTCCCTTGGCCCCGCCTTATAGGCGGGACAGTTACCAAAGCCTCATTGGGGCTTTGAACTTCCAGATTAAAGCTGGAATGGCTACCCACTACACACAGCGGCTACAGAGAACGGAGAATCAAGCACACTGGAAGATGGAGATTTCTCTCTACATAAGAAGTTAATAGCTGAGTTTAGATTAAAAGCCAAGAATTGGCATCATCTATCATGAAAAACTGCATGGGAAATACGGGTTCAAAGCAGTGTGGGATATTGGGGGTGGAGGAGTATATTTAATACTTAGCCATTTAATATTTACTTCATGGGCAAAGAAGCTCCTATGAGGACCTACATCTTGATATACAGCATCCATGCAAAAACAATGACACATGGCAAGCATTTGTAACCCCGACACTGGGACTCGTCAGAGATTCCTGCAGCTGTAGGCCAGCTAGCCCAAATGAGCTCTGGGTTCAGTGAAAGATCCTGTCTCCAAAAATAAGCTGGAGAGAGATAAGGAAAGCATCCAGCATAAATCTCTAGCTTCCACACTCACATCCATACACATGTATGTGACCTGCATGCACCAGTATACATACTGATGCAGACCTGTACATACACAACAGACACATAAGTAAATAAACATAGAACATTCACCCAACTGTGGCATGCATCTTTTAAGTGTTGGGGTTGTATCTTTATCCTTACCTTTGATTCCCAAAGGAGCTGAAACAATTTTTGAAAACTGCTTCAAATGCTTTATCTCTACTGAAAATCAGTATCTTTTTCATTCACAACAAGAGCTGTGCTTCTAAACTCTCAAGACCTTTCCCAAGCCTCTCGGTTGTCAAATGATTAAAAGATATTATCTTCCTATGGCTAGTGGAGGCCAGGGAGCTGGAGAGGGTGGGCTAATTCTATCACGGAGATTTTCTTTTCCCAAGACAGCACTTTTAGCAGAACACAGTCTCATTTTTCATTCTCAAGCTCTCGTACACCTTTTACCTTTTAACATCACCTGTGCCACACTGCCCCTGGTACCTCCTACCCTCCAAACCGCAAGGGCAGAGGTGGCTAGCTCACCATAGTAATGATACAGATGTAGTTTCTTCCCAGACTTGGTGGTAGTCGGAGCTCATTTTCTACCAAATCTGCAGTGAGTAGGCCCAGATGAATGCCTGATCATTCGTCAATTATCTTTGCAAAACAGTGTTGGGCAAGTGACTGGGGCACCTCCTATCTTCTTGCTATTTATCCATCACTCACTATGCCCCTCCCTCAGTTTGCTTTCTAATACATGTCCTTTCCCAATTCAAACTTGTCTCTACAATTTCATGCAAGCCTTGTTGCAGCATGAATCTTAAAAGTTCTTATTAATAAGAACAAACCGGGAGCCAGGTATTGGGGTGAATGCTGGAAGATCAGAGAAGCAGAACAAGCCACAACTTCCTCACCTCGCTAGCTCCTAAGCTGATCCTGTTTCCTCAGACTGGAAGCTTCTGTGTCCTCATCCAAAATGGGTCTCAGCTGAACTGTTGCTAAAAGCTTACAAGCTTAACCAGCTCTAGTTCCTGGTCCTCAGGCCTTATATATCTTTCTGCTTTCTGCCATCACTTCCTGGGATTAAAGGCTCACTTCTTGGGATTAAAGGCATGAGGCACCATGCCTGGCTGTTTCCAGTGTGGCTTTAAATTCACAGAGATCCGGATGGATCTCTGCCTCCCAAATTATAGGATTAAAGGCATGTGTGACACCATTTTCTAGCCTTTGTATCTAATGGCTGTTCTGTTCTCTGACCCCAGATAAGTTTATTAGGGTACACAATATTTTGGGAACACAATATCACCATATCTTGTTGCTATGGGATGTCTTTCTGTATGCTGTGAATATGTGCTGCTCTGATTGGTTGATAAATGAAGCTGTATTGGCCTATGGCAAGGCAGCTTAGAGGCAGGCAGGAAATACAAGCAGATAGACAGGAAGAAGAAAGGAGAGACAGAAAAGAGATGCCAGCCACCGCCAGGAGAAGCAAGATGTGAAAGTACTGGCCATGTGGCAATTTATAGATTAATAAAAATGGGTTAAGTTATAGGAGCTAGCTAGCAAGAAGCCTGAGCCATTAGGCCATATAAATTTACAATTAATATTAAGCCTCTGAGTGATTATTTTATAAGTGGCTGAGGGACCACGGGGTCAGGCACAACTGGAGGAATGTAGACCATGGGGCCAAGCAGGACTTGAGAAAACTTCTGACTACACCTTGTATTCCTTCCCCCAACCCCTCACTTGCTGTCTGTGGCATTGCTTCTGAACTTGGGCAATGTCCTGAGAGTACTGACTCTCTCTGGCATACCTGGCTGCTCAAAGGTTCTAACCTGAAAATCTGTCTCTCTCCTCATGAAACCATACCCAGCAATCCTTGAAGAGTTCACTCAAGGCACACTGCTTAGCTTCTCCCAATTGCCGAAATCAGTATCTAATACCTGAACCCAGTTCTCAATCTTCCACCTCCCTTCTTCCCTCCCCCACCTTCTCTTCATTTCTTTCCCTCTATCAATTGTTTAATGGCATCCTGCTCTACCCTAGGCACTCACTTTTAAGGGGCTAGATTACAGGAGCAAATGAGACAGACAAGGCCTCCTTTGTACATTTACATTGCACAAGATGGAGACAGACAGTAAACTACTAAATAAACAAGAAGACTGACTACCCGGCATCTAACAATGGACTGATGAGGAGTGAGTGTGACGAAGAATGATCTATGGATACTTTCCATGGATATTAGAGATGCCCTCTTTGGAAATGACTAGAGGGGGAACATATGCTCCAGAACATTCCAGTGACAGGAATCTGCATGCAGAGGTCTCAAGATAAATGTGAACTGAGGAAGTGTGATCTTTTCCCTTACAATGTCTATGTCATAATTACACATGTTATATATAATGTTAGCAATGCACACAACAAACATGTAGCATTATGTGGAGGTCCATGTTTGTTAGATGTTTACAAACTTTTTCTTCTGTAATGGACTCTCACTATCAGATTGTTACCCAACCTCACAGATTCTCAGTTTATGTTTGAAAGCATGGAGTGAGAAACAGACCCAAAGTTCTCATATTTGATGGGGGAAAATGTCAGACTTCTGGATAATAATAAGCCAATTCATTCTACAGCAGCTCTCTGGACCAAATGATGCTTAAACCCAAGAGAGAAATTAATGCACAGCTCATCAAGATTTACACCTAAGCACACGCCTAGCTCTTGACTTTTCCTCATTAACTTTTATGGCACAAAGTTCTTTCGGCTGCCCCCTCTCGCAGAATGACCCCACATTTCCCATCATGCATTAACCAGCTTCCCCTAGCTCAGCCGAACACATCATAAAATTATTTTCAGTGTGAGTGAGAAACACCTTTACATTTTATGACTCGTACAATAAAGAAACAAGAAAAATATGCAATTTATAAAATGATAATACGCTGTAATATGGAGCTTTTAAGTTAATGGGACATACAGGGAATGGTGTCATTAAGAAAGAGGGAGGGGGTGAGCAGGAAGGAGAAAAGGGAATGCTTTATCACATCTAAGTGTTGCAGCTGACAAGAACCAGGAAGACACAGAACATGTACATGCTGTCAATTTGGCCCTTAGAACTACTAAGTTTTGTATATATGTACTAAGTTTTGTAATATTTATATACCCATCAAGGAGCAGCATCACAGCTTGCATAGGGAGGAAGGCCATGTACCTGCCTGTCTCCTTAGAACTACTAGGTTTTACACATATGTATGCATATATACATACACACACACACACACACACACATATGTTATATTTATGTACCCATCAAGTAGCAGCATCACAGCTTGCATGAGGAGGAAAGTCTTGCACCTGCCTGTCTTGGCTCCCCCATACCCCACCTCCACAGGCAGAAGTTCAGGGAAATACAACCTGAAGAACCAGCTTTCACTCAGGCTGAGTCACCCCCGGGGCCCACCTTGTAACGTATTAAAGTGGCTTTTTAGAACTCTACACAGCACTGTGTTGGTCAGGATTCCCCAGAGGAACCTAACAATGTCCAGCACAGGTGTGAGCTGGGAAGCGGGCTGATGAGAGTCTGGTTCTGGCTTCAAGCACCCATGGCGCTTCCCCCGCAGCCGGTACACATCCTTAAAATACCTCCAAATCCGGGGCAAAGGAGGAGGTTAGGAAGCCTGTGAGTTTCCTCTGCAGAGAACAGTTCATTGTAACCTGGATACTGGAAAGTGACTTCATGGATCTGCGGCCAGATTTATTGCAAAGATTGTAAAGTATTGATTGAGTGGAAGCAGTGTCTTGTGGTAATAACGCGCATGCGTTCCTGAGTTAGAGTCTTCCTCCTGTCATTTGCTAGGTTACTTTTGTGAAGTTACTGAAAGGAGCGGTTTCTTGTTTTTTTCTAATGTATAAAATGGGAATCTTGGTAATATGCCTCATGTCGAAATGTTGTGAAGGCAATTGAAGTGGTATACTCAAGTGTTCAAGGCCACACTTGGCTCACAACGAGCACCTAGCCACTTTGCTCGGAAAGGTAGTAGAAACCCACTGTTTCACAACACACCGAACACCAGATGCATGCCCAACAGTTCCCAGAGAAATATCTCTCTCTCTCTCTGTCTCACACACACACACACACACACACACACACACACACACACACACACACACACCCTAGTGTGATATGTCCTGAGATGAAATACATTTAGAACCAGAATACAAATTAGGTATTCTATGAGAAAGGCTTCAGGGGAAAAAGATCACTGCTCGTGAATCTTCAATATATTAAAATAGCTTTTTAAAATTCTGCATAGCACTGTATTAGTCAGCATTCTCCAGAGAAACAGAATGGGATGTACACAATGGTGTAGCTAGTGATATACATAGATGGGATGAGCCAGGCCTAAGAGCTGCAGGGATTGCTTCTGGTGGCTATTGGGGCAAGGGATCCTGTGGTCTACAAGCCAGAGTCCCAGAAATCCAGCACTGTAATTCAGTGTGGGTCTTGAAGCTGATGGTATGAACCCTACTCTGAGCCTGAATGCCTCAGAGCCGAAAACACCAAGGTCTCCAGGGGTAGTCCAATCTGCATGGCTCAGCTCCAGCTCAGAATTTACTTTCTCCTTCTTTTTCTTCTTTACTGGGGCCTTTGAGGAGCTGATAAAGACAGATCTTCAAATGTTGATCTCCTCTAGAAACATCGTAATAGACACAACCAGAAATGATATTTCACTAGCTCTCTGGCCAACCCTTAACCTAGTCATGCTGACATGTATTATTAATTGACACAAATATTTGTTACTTAATGTCTCATCAAATAACATAACTCTCCTATTCTCTATGACTTCTCAAAGCACAGGCAAACTCGGGCTAGCCAATCATTCATTCACAAGACTTTGACACAGCCTTGCAGACACAATCCATGAATGATGACTGCCAACACCTACTGAGGATAAGGAGTGAGGATGCTTCAGTCCTGCCACACAGTAGTGTCACCTAGGGACTCTGATCAAGCAACTTAGGTCAGAGTTGCCTCTAGGTAAAATGTGTGGCTGAAGCCTTCCCAGTAGTTCTGAGATCTGCAAATCTGACCCCAATGAAACTAATTATGCTTTGCAAACAGAGACACTGAAAAGCAAGGAAAAGATCTCCTCAAGGCTATGTGGGAATAACCAGGATTAGTCAAAAGCATTTTAACATAATCAAAATGCCATGGTTCAAAGGGCTATGATTGGAATCATGCAGAACCCTTTTTTTGTCCTTTCTCTCTCTTCTCCCGAATTTGTATTTTTTCATAATTTCATATATGTATAGAGTATACCGTGATCATATCTACTCCCATTACCCTCTCTTATCTCTCTTCATCTAGCCCCTTTCCTACTTTGCTTTTGGGGTGTGTGTGTGTGTGTGTGTGTGTGTGTGTGTGTGTTATTGAGTTTAACTAGGGTTGCTTGTATGAGCACGGGTTGGGGCTATTTACAGGATCATGGGCAACTTACCAATGGCTACACCACTGAAGAAATGGCATCGTTTCCCCTGGCAACCAAGAACTGCCAATATAGGGTGAGCCCCTGCCACATCCACAATGGAACGCTGAAGGGTTCAGACTTTTGTGAGCCTTATGTAGGTAGCCAGCTGTTGAGATTCATCAAAGAAACAAACACATCACTGTTCATCAACCTTGCGTACCCCTCTAATTGACTTGGCATCTCATATGATTTTAACACAGCCCAGGCACAGAAACAATTTCCAAACATCTGAACCATCGGAAGATGTTATCCAATACTGATGCTTTAGCTCTGAACCTACTATACCAGACTCCTTGGTTCATTCTGACTTGAATGTGGCCTTGAGAAATGCCACATGGTGCAGAGTTGATCTGTTATTAAATTAGTAGCATACCATCCCTGAATAACACAACTTGAGTTAAGAATAGTTGGTGACTGGGCTTGGAGAGTTGGCACAGTCAGTAAAGTACCTGGAACACAAGTATCAGGACCTGAATTTGGATCTCCAACCCTCACGTAAAACTTGGGCACTGGGTAATAATCTGTATCCCAACATAGGAGATGCAGAGATAGATGGATCCCTGGAGCTTGCTGGCCAGTCAGTGTAGCTTAACAAATGAGGGCCAGCATCAGTGAGAGACCTTGTCTCAAGAAATAAGGTGAGAGCTATCAAGGAAGATATCAGTATTAATATCTGATCTCCACACATGCATCTCCCTCCACACACATGCACAGATATGTGCACAAACCCACATGAACACATACATGAAGCATACACACAAATAAGTACTGATGAGGGCAAAAGGAAGTGCTTGGATAGGACTAACACAGTGCCCAAGGAGGGGACAGACATAGCATAGCCTCTTTCCAGGCTTGGGAGAGATTTTGAATGCTAGCTTCCAATTTTGT